>NC_083408.1:62785795-63088825 GCF_020745735.1 Hemiscyllium ocellatum | reverse complement strand
AGGTTGGAAGTGGGTAGGGTAAACTTGCGTTACAGTAATATTGTGGTTCATTAACTCTCCCTCAGCATTAGCATCTCACACCTGGGTTTCCTGACCAATAACAGGATTTCCAACATTTTCTGCTTTTATTCCATTATTGATCAAAGCCCTTGACATAGTCAGGCTGCAGGTGTATAACTTTACTATTCACAGAATTCCCAGCCTGTCAGTTTATTTGATTAATGACTCCCCACTGTTTTCCACCTCATTGACTCTGAAGAATTCCATGTAGCTTTGACTGCCTGAGTACAGCCTGGTAAAGCCAGAATTCTGAGCAAAGGCCAGCAGTAATTGCCAGTTTAAGATCGCCCATAGTTTATCATGTCATTCTTTGGTTCCATTTCATCCTGGCTACATCCCCTCTCATCCCACTGAAAGAAGCTACTTCTAATTGTGATGTTTTACTTTACATAATTTTTTGCTTTTCTACATTACACAATTAAATCTCATGATACAATGACCAATTTTATCAAAATGTTATTCCAATGACACTTAGTTCTGTTGGCCCACTTCATTCCTCAGCACACAATCCAATAATACCTCCTCTGTAGTTAAAATGGAGAAAAATCACATTCAATACAATTCTCTTGTCACATTTCAGAAATTCTTCTCCTTCCTTATCCTTTACTCTAATATTATTCTAATTTGTCTTTTGATCATTTGAATCCTCCAAAATCACAGTTCTATAGTTCTTGCTCAGCTTTGTGATTTGCTCCTTTACTTCTCTCTCAATCATGGAAGTCTACAGAATTATCCCAATAGCATGAGCATATTCTTTTCCTTCTCAACATAATGAAATTATTTTGTTCTTCTTTGTCACATGCTCTTCTTCCAACACTACAATGTACTCCATATTGCCATTCTACTTTTCTGTTTTTTCCTTTTCCCCTCATACCCCTAAGCACTGAGTGCCCAGTCTTCATTATTCCCTAGCCAAGTTTCTATTGCTGTTATTATATCAAATTCCCACATGGCTATCTGTGTTTCTATCCCAACAACCTTATTCCACATTCATATGTTACGAACCTGTCTAGATATTTATGCGTTATTGCTTCAAGTCCTATATGATTCTTCTTCAGATTCTTCTGCAGTTCTGAAGAAGAGTCACACTGGATTTGAAGTGTCAACTCTGATTCTCTCCCCATAGAGCTGGTAAAGTTTCTCAAACATTATCTGTGTTTATTTCGGATTTCTAGCATTTGCAGTATTTTGCTTTTATTGTTTATATTGCTGTTATGTGTGAAACTATAGACAAGGATCTAAAGTGATTATCATAATCTGAGATCAATTTTGTAAACATTATCCTCTTTTTACTTAGTAATGAGTTTAAATTTTTAAAAGTCATTCATGGGTGGTGTGTGTCAAGGCTAGGTCAGCATTTATTGCCTCTCCCTAATTGCCCAGAGAGTAGTTAAGGGTCAACCGCATTGTTGTGGGTCTGCAGTCACATATAAACCAGACCTGGTAAGGGTGGAAATTTTCTTCCCTCAAAGAACATTAGTGAATCAGAGAAGTTTTCCCAACAAATGACAATGGATTCATGGCCATCATCAGGTTGAGAGATTACTTAATTGAGACATGTAAAATAATCAGATGGTTGAATAGGGTGGACAGTGAGAGCTTTTTTCCTCTGCTGCTGATGGCTAGCACAAGGGGACATGCCTTTAAATTGAAGGGTAATAGATATAGGACAGATGTCAGAAGTAGTTTCTTTACTCAGAGAGTAATAAGGGTGGAGAACGCCATGCCATCAACAGTAGTAGACTCGCCAACTTTAAGGCCATTTAAATTTCCATTGGATAAACACAGGGACAAGAATGGAATAGTGTAGGTGAGATGGGCTTCTGATTGGTTTCACAGGTCGGCGCAACATTGAGGGCTGAAGGGCCTCTACTGCGCTGTAATGTTCTATGCTCTATCATTAGACACCTAATTCCACTGCTGTGATAGGGTTTGAAGCTGGGTCCCCAGAACATTACCTGGGACTCTGGACAATACTACTAGACCATCGCCTCCCCGTCAGCAAATCACATATATTAGCGAGTTTTGAGAAGATTTGCAGCTCAGGATGAGATTTTGGACATAGGTTTGCTCGCTAAGCTGGAAGGTTCTTTTCCAGATGTTTTGTCACCCTACTAGGTAACATCTTCAGTGAGCCGCCGGACAAAGCAATGCTGATTATTTCTGCTTTCAATTTATATGTTTGGGTTTCTTTGGGTTGTTGATGTAATTTCCTGTGGTGATGTAATTTCCTGGCCTTTTTCTCAGGAGGTGGTAATGGGGTCTAATTCGATGTGTTTGTTTGTTCCTATCAACCAACACATTAAGTGAGACCCCATCTACCATCCCTAAGAAAATAGAACAGGAAATGACATCACCAACCCAAAGAAACCCAAACATATAAATAGAAAGCAGACATCAGCAGTGCTTTGCCTGGACGCCCACTGAAGATGTTACCATGTAGAGTGATGAAACATCTGGAAATGAACCTTCCAGCTCAGCGACATCCAGAATCTACATCCAGAATCACATATGTGATAGAAATCAATTTGCCCTATAATTGCCAATCTCCATTATGAACACCAAATGCAAAACTAAAATAATTAATTTCCTGAAATCTTAGCTTGGGTAAAAATGGCAGCAAATAGGAGTACAGCAGGATTGGGCTGGTTGACTATGTACAGCTATTTTAATACTATATTTGCCCTTCTCTAGCCAGCTAAAAGTGAAAAACCTTTTTTCAAACATCACATAATTAAAGACTTCTAACTGCAGGTGTGGAAAAAGCTGATTTTCTTGCTATGTTTCTAAACTTGTTAACTGATCTTGGGATATTTCCCTTCAATTTCTTCATGCCATATTTTAGTTCTGAAGTTGCATTTATTTGTATTAATTTCATTGCTTTGCTTAACTTTGTTTTAATAATTTAATCCAATTTTAATTTATGAATTATTAATTTCTGTCACTTGAATGCAGTAGCCTTGGTTTTCTGATAAACTCATTTTAATTTCATTATGTACATATGCATACATGATACAAACTGCTTCACAGAAAAATAAACAAAATTCTGAAATTTAGTGCACAAAGTGCCATGACAATTTCCTGTAAAAATGGGTTCAAAGCAATGTTTTAATTATTTTTGATGTGAAGACTACTAAGATGCCTGACGTAATTGTCCATCAAATATAATGGAGCTTTCCAAGTAACTCACACTTACATTTGTGTAGCCCAATTGTTTGATAGTATGAAACATTCGGATCAATAGTAACAAAAGAATTTTCTGGTTTTCTCAACTGGAGACTTTGAGTGGGAAAGTACTTTCTGTGTGGTTCTCTCAATCTCCAATCATAACTTTAGGTGAAAGTTAGCAGAAACCCTGGAGAATAGTCAAAGATGCATTGTAACTAATCATGTTGATATATCTAGAATATCACCAATGTTTTACTGAAGTCACTGGAATAGATAAGTTTAATTCTCATATAAGTACAGATTACAGACATCCCATGCTCTGGCTGGGAAAACTTGAGCTATTCTTTAGAATTCTGGTTTTCTAAATTTTGTGGCCGGTTTACAAAAGCCATTCTTGATACCTACATGATCTGGCAGGAACTATTAGAGTTTTCATTACATTAATCAGTTACCACCCATAATCTGTTGCATGGCTAGAATCAATCGATGAGATAGGGCTTTTGCCCGAAACGTCGATTTCGCTGCTCGTTGGATGCTGCCTGAACTGCTGTGCTCTTCCAGCACCACTGATCCAGAATCTAGAATCAATCAATATGAGGCTACTATTTCAATTCTCAAGTTAATATCAGGTCAGGTTTCCAACTCAAAGAACATATAGAAAGTATTAGCAAGCCGTTACAAGCTATAAATCTCAGATTAGAACTTTTCCAGGAATCAAAGTGTTGTGATACCTCAGTCAAAATTTGCTTTGAACAAGTAGCAAGAAGTGCTTCTTTGGTTTTGTCTTAGGTGGTCTTGGGTCCAAACCCAGATCTAAACAATCCCAGTAAAGGGGGGTAGTGAACTTTTCCTCAAAATTCGGATTTGAGATAAGGCTAGAAATCCACTTCCAGTGAGCTTGGCTGGCCTCCAACTTAACTGGACTGGAGAGGATGAGAAAGTCCTCCTCATGTATGAGACTAAGCACCTGTAAAAATAATTGTGATCACGGATAGAGTATTTATGTCCTATTCAGACAATGAATCAGCCTGAAAAGCTTTCCACTATGATACACTATTCTCCTCAGAAAAAGTTTGGGACGATGTAACACCCAAGCAGCAAGTAATCACATCTTATGACACAGCCCTTCAGGTGGTATCTAGAATTAGCCCCAGAAAAACTTTAGTTCAGTGTTAAAACCATTATTCAGAAGGCCATTGGATTGAATTTTACTTAAGAACTTGAGCACATAATCTCAGCTGACAGTTCAGTGAAGTACTGTGGAGTGCCATCCCTTAGATGAGATATTAAACACAAGCTTATCTGTTCTCTCAGTTGAAAATAAAAATCCCATGGCACTAGTCAATAATAAGCAGGGAAGTTTTCTAGTATACTAGTTATTTTTTTTAACTCTCAACTGACATTTGAAGCCAGATTATCTGATCATTATTTCATTCTTGTTTCTGACACTTTGAGCACAAATCTGCCACTGCACTCTCTTCGATTATGACAGTGACTGTACTTCAAAACTACTTCATTTTGTTGTAAAGTACTTTGAAATATTTCGAAGTCATGAAGCTCACTTACTTAGTTCCTCCAATCTTAAGCTAGATAATAGTCAACAAACTTTATCACTCACTCTGGTTTCTCAAAATCTCTTACACTCCAGCCCAGGTAATTTCTTGGAGACTGTCGTTAAATATATGTCATTTGATCTTCATGGTTCAGTCATGTTTTATTCTAAATTGTGATATGCACTGTACTGCCACTGTGGAGGTGTCTTCATCAGGAAACAAAGGAAATGTCCTATCAGCATCATTTGTCTTCCTGTCACAATGTCTCAAGTGCCTCTGGCCAATCCTGTGTAATACTTCCTCATAAATGGTACTCATGCTTGTGTGATGCCCAGGATCTTACAGAAGCAGCACTGGTGAAACACCTTCAACATACACAACATCTTTGTTGTTCCCTTCCATTTTGCATAGAAAGGAAACCAATTCTTTTGTCCAACTCATCCATGCCAACCAGAAATTTTAAGTTAATCTCGTCCCACTTGCCAGCATTTGGCCAGTATCCCTCTAAATCCTTCCCATTCATATACCCATCCAGATGTCTTTTAACTGTTGTAATTGTATCAGCCTTCACCAACTTCTCTAGCAGCTTATTTCATACATATGTCACCCTCTGCATGAAAAGGTTGCCCCTTGGCTCCCTTTTAAACCTCTCCTCTCTCCTTAAATCTCTACTCTCTAGTTTTTAGACTCTGCTTCCTTGGCTATTCATGCTATCCACCCTGTGTCTCGCTGGCATATTGGGTTTGATATGACAATGTAACATGTAGATTAATTACTCATGGAGCAGTTTGAGGCCTAATGCAGCTTTGCCAATTCTGATGTGGCCGTAAATGTCTCTATCACCATCATTGGTGACGTTGCTTCCAAGGGTAGGATAAATGATTAATGTCCATGTTTTTTTGTATTAATTTGGCTTACTTTCTATATCCAGAATCCTTGATATTTTATTTCAGGATGGTAATGGGTAAAATATGGCCTTTATTGCTTTCAAGTTATCAATGTCTCTATCTTCTTGCAGCTGATGCATTGATTGCTACTCTCAAGATTGATGATCATGAGAGACACTATCTTTTCTTTTCTCCTATCTGGTTTGTGTAGGCTTTGAGAGTTCCTTAACTGATATTATATAAGTCCCTACTGGCTGCAAGATGTGGTACGTTTAGTAGAAATGCATTACTAATGAATCAGGATTTCTTTCATGAAGCAGTTAGAAGCCCTCAATTAATCCCTCATAACATTATCAGTACTGTGTGGTGAGGGATCTGTACTAACAGAATGGTTAAATTCTTTTTGATATGAGCCACTTTTATTGGATCAGTATTTCACTTGTCCTCATCCTTAAGACATTAGTTCGAGGAATCACCAAAAGAATTGCATACTATGCTATACATGTCCAATCATTAGGATGACCAAATATATAGCTTGAAGTCTAGCTGAGCAGCTCTACCAAGCAAAAAACTAAATATGAAAAAGGAAGAAAGACTACAGAAGGAAAAATCAATATACAGTGTATTCAGGCAATAAGTAGCTTACAATAAATAAGTTTCACCCAAAGTATTAGCATGTGGATAGGTTAGTTCTCCATTTGTTTTGGGAAAGTAAATCTTGTAGAACTTATTGTAACAAGGATATAAAAGATAAGAATGTTGATACTTCAAGACATAAATATAATTCACTGGTGATACACCAAACGCAGAAAATAGTTTATTCCTACTAGCTCAGAATTTGCTTGGAGCATCAAAATGGCATAAGATTGACACAGGCAGGTTTTATCTAAAGTTCAGACCTACTAACATTTGGGACTCCTATTTCATAAAAATCTGTCGAACTTTTTTGTTTCCAGAACTTAATTCCTTGTGCTACTTTGTACTGATTTAAAAGCCACAGAGGGTAAATAAGCCATTCAAAAACCAGAGTGGGTGCCTGGTGCTGAAAGCTTGCTCCAAAGAACCTCTTTGATATTTGGGATGAAATAACATCACATGACAAAACCCAAAGGCACCAGCCACATGTACTGTTCATCCACAGGCATGTGTGGACTAGGCCAGACCCTCTCAAAACAGTAAGTAACCCGGATCCTAACGTTGCTAGGTTTTAAGCAGGTGGAAGGTGGATATTCAGGAGTGAGGTAGCTGGCCCAACCACTTAGTTTTAAACAAAACAGAATTTATTTGCAAGATTACCAAATGAAACATGAACAAAAGTGAAGAGAACTGAATATAAAATAGCAAACTATCCAAAAACCCAACAGACTATCCCAACTTAGTGATGCTGTTCCAAATACTTTGAACAATTCCCAAAAACATCCCTTTGCCAAAAAAAATGTAAAATTCAACACAGGGTCTGACAGGAGAGATGTCAGAGAGAGAGGGGATCAGCATGGACCTGCCTCTTTGGGCCCAGCAGCTTCACAACTGACTGCTTGCTAAAACCAAGCCAAATCAAACCAAACCAGTGGAAAAAACTGAACTGGGAAAACTGGCCATTCCTCTTTCATTGTATAAGTTTTTTAAACTTGAAAGCTTTTTCAAGTAGATCAACCCCAGACAATTCAGAATCTGTGTCTTTATGACCACCTGAAAAAAAAACAAGGAGTACCTAGCCTTATTAACGAAACAGCATCATCACATCTGGCATTTACCAACATGACCACCATGGTGCTTCCCTGATACACTAAGCTGCTGAAGAAGCACACTCTTACTGCAGGGCACAGCAGCTACCAGAACTGAAAGGCTGCAGGAAACACATTTTATTTGCAAGGACAGGCATTCAGCCGCAGCATTGACCAGGATCTCATGGCTACTTGATTGTGCTCTCAGTACGTTTTCAGCATGTCCATCTTGCCTTGTCACGATAACTTGCAGTTACAGGATAAAGCAACTTTCCATTCCATTCCATTCCATTCTGAAGTCTTGTGTCATTTCTTGCTGTATTGCAGTGTGCTACATCAATCTCACACCTACACCATGTGTCTGCAGCTCCCTCTTATATTCAATATAATCATTGAATCCTCACCAGCAATATCTCTGAAGGGAGGTTGGGGTTATCACTTACTAGAACTTAATTTCACCAGACACACAAATACAGTTAAAAATCACACAACACCAGGTAATAGTCCAACAGGTTTAATTGGAAGTACTAGCTTTCAGAGCGTCGCTCCTTCATCAGGTGGTTGATGAAGGAACGGCGCTCCAAAAGCTAGTGCTTCCAATTAAACCTGTTGGACTATAACCTGGTGTTGTGTGATTTTTAACTTTGTACACCCCAGTCCAACACTGGCATCTTCAAATCACAAATACAGTGACCACATGAATCAATCAGAGGTAGGGTATTCTGCAGTATATGACTCATCATAGTCTTTCCATCATCCACATTCCTTTCTTCAGATAGAATAAGTTAATGAACTCTTGCCAGTCCTCCTCTGGTAGCTGCATTCTGTTTACTGTAAACTGCTGCCCTTTGAGAACCTTTACAACCTTTTTGCTAAATGCAGTATCAGGACACCTCACAACATTTGTGCATCCTTTTTAGTCTACCCATTCAGAATGAATAGCAGTGCATGTGTGTATCATGCTCAATTTGTGCTCTTTCATCCATTAAATCACTGCATTGGATTATGTGGAGTTTCTATTGCTTGTGATAAGAAAACATTTCTGAGGTGGACATGTATTCATACTAGGTTAACAAAATGGTTTATCACTGAACAACAAATGGTGGGAGATGTGAAATACTCCTATGCAGTCACAAGGAAGCAATTTTATATCTGTGTAAGTAATTAGATTTTAGCCTTCCAGAAAGCTTATTATTCTTTTGCTGCCAATGAGCATACTACTGCTGTTAAATCTTCTCAGCCACCTTTTAGCATTCTGTGTGTGCCACTGCTTTCAGACCCTTACTTCAGGAAAACAGAAAACTTTCTTCATGGGAAAATTTTATAAATACTTGATATTCCTCTTCTTCTGAAACAACTACTCAAGAACAAAAGTTCAATATTCTTGTATAATCCTACTGGCAATAGTTTAGCTCAGTTAAATAGACAGCTGATTTGTGATGGGCTCAATTGCCACAGCAGCTAAGATTACCATGAAAGATTCTCCTTTGCAGCCTTACCCCTTGCATGAGGCAGGATGACCCTTTGGTTCATACATCACTGGTCACTTCTCTCTCTAATGAGCACACAGCCCTACGGTCTGGTAGGACAATGGCAATTTTACCTTTACTGGTAATCTACATGACTTGGCGTTGCATCTCCCATTTTCTCATTCTTGGCACTGCTAACAGTAAAAGGATCAATTGGCATAAACAGATTAACAGAAGTGTCCCAGGAAACTTGTGATTTACAAGCTAGAAAAAAGTTCATCCAGCTTCCAACTTATGTGTTCAAGATCTGAATTCATTATCCCCCCCGATAAATTCTCCTACAGTCCCAAGGTGAACTTTAAGCATTCATCCCCTTTTAAAGCTTGCAGTTCCACCTGTATTATTTTGCCAACAGAATGCTTCCCAACAGGAGATATTCTGCCATGCCCAGGATATACTGTTGGATACTCTGGTATCAAATACATCAAATTTTCCCGCAGTGTTTACACATTGTCACTCATTTTTACAGTCTTGTGAATTATTTTGATACTTTATTGTTGTAAATGAATCTATAAGGGTTAATACTGAGTGCCAAAAGTATCATGCACTATAATGTCATTAACTGGATCTGTGTGCAGAATAACAAAGGACCTCAGAGGAATAAGATCTATCAGAATATTCCAGTTATCAATTTAATCAGTATTTTTTTCCTCTAACATATTGGATAATGGAAGCCATGTATTGAATCATAGAATACCTACAAGAAGCCCTTTGGCTCACGGAGTCTGTACTGATCCTCCAAAGAGCCTCCCACCCAGACCCATGATATCCCTGCATTTATTATTATGGACAATTGACCTAATCTGCACATTTTTGGACTGTGGGAGGAAACCAGAGTACCCAAAAAGGAAATTCACACAGACATGGGGAGAACATGCAAACTCCATACCAAGAGTTGCCCTAGGCTAGAATAGAACCCAGGTGTCTGGTGCTGTGTATTCTATTCACTGTGCCATCGTACAGCCCTTCAATTAAACAGGCAGTGACCTTCCTACATAGTGAGGTGCAGACTCCAGTTAGCTGCACATACAGCATGGAGAGGATGTTTGAGAATTTTTCAGCACATTCACTTTTAATTCCTCTGCAGCTGAACATTTAACACCTTTAAAAGAAGAAAACCTTGTGGCAAGAGTCAGCAAGGAAATATCTGCAATCAACGGTCAAGACATGTCAGACCCAGTGAATGATTTGTTGCAGTAGATAAGTAAGGAATTCCCTGGAGAAGGGGAAGGAGAATTAGTTACACTAAAGCGGATACAGATGATTGCATCAGATGGTGGTGATCTGTCAGAGTAGTCCCAATCTGGGATTCAGCCGGAGTGTGAGCAGACATTGGAGATTTCATGAGTAAAGTCAAAACCCCTGCTGGTCAAGGGAGTACTTTAGAAAATGGTGCAGGCTAGGAAAAACAAATAGGAAAGGAAGTACTTACAGCTCAGATCAAGTGTAACTGCCAAGGCAGCAGGGTACCACAAGACAGCAAGGAAAAATCAAGGACCAGAAAGTGATTTAAACTGAGGGCAAAAACCTAGGGACATCATAAAGCCAGAACTTAAATTTACATAAGGGCAGATTATACATTGAAACAGACGAGGTCTGAAGGAAGAGTGAAGTTCAGAGACTTTACAAAAGGCATAGGAAAGATGGGAGATACTTTATTGAAGCCACATTTAATGTAGGGGAGCAGGAGACATTCGGGAAAAAAACCCAAAGAAATAGCATTTGACATTGGAGCTCCAGTTAGCAGGAATCATGCAGGAATCATGTTGATGAAGAGAATTACACATTTTGAAGCTGCACATGGTGGTGCATAAAATTATGATTATAGCAGGCACCATTTATTAAAACACGGGCTGTGGATTTATCCAGTGAAGCCATTAAGGAAATAGTAATCCTTTATTAAGGCTGAGAAAAGTAGGATGAATCTTGTGATGCTGTGGTTATAGCTGAAAATGTGTTGCTTGAAAAGCGCAGCAGGTCAGGCAGCATCCAAGGAGCAGGAGAATTGACATTTCTGAAGAAGGGCTCATGCCCGAAACGTCGATTCTCCTGCTCCTTGGATGCTGCCTGACCTGCTGTGCTTTTCCAGCAACACATTTTCAGCTCTGATCTCCAGCATCTGCAGTCCTCACTTTCTCCTATGCTGTGGTTATAGGCAGGAATCATTTATTTGAGTAGCAAACATTAGGAAAACACTCAAATACAGTAGCACAGGGAAGTAGCAACACTATTACGGCAAAAAAATGCCCCATTAAAAAAAAGAAATTTTTTTTAAAAAGGTGTGCGCAAATTAAGAAAATGTGATATCATAAATAATATTGTCAGGGTGTTTTAATTTCAGAAATGGACCAAATAAAGTACAGAATTAAATATTTTGGAGAAAACAATTCATAAGATATAGCTTCTAAACTAGATACTAAATCAGAAGCTAAACAAAAGTAATGCATTTTATACACATTTAGGCTGTAGCCAATGACATTACAGCTTGTTAATGTGTGAAAGTAGCAACAGATACCTTTGCAAAGGTACTGAAAGCCTTTGAGAATTCCTTCAATTTTGGAACAAATACAATTTTTGATAGAACAGGATTTATAGGGTCATAGGCTCATTCAGCACAGAAACAGCCTTCAGTCCAATTTGTCCATGCTGCCCAAGTTTCTCAAATGAAATGAGTCCCATTTGCCTGCATTTGGTCCAAATCCCTCCAAACCTTTCCTATTCGTGTACATGTCCAAATCTGTTTCAAATGCTGTAACTAAATCTGCATCTACCATTTCCTTTGGCAGTTTATTCCACATACAAATTAACCTCAGTGTAAAAGCTTGCCCCTCAAGTCCCAGTTAAATCCTTCTCCTCTCATCTTAAAAATATGCTCTCTAGTTTTTAACTCCCCTACCCTCGGGAAAAAGACCTTTGCTATTTACCTTTACTATGCCCCTCATAATTTGATTAACCTCTATGTGGTCACCCCTCAACCTCATACACTCCAATGAGAAAAGTCCCACCTATCCAGCCTCTCCTTAAAACTCACTCAAACCATCCAGTGTCGGTAACATCTTTATACACCTTTTTTGCAACCTCATGTACATGGTTGTTTGAAATGTGGTATCACAGATAGACAGGGTGGTAAAGGCAGCATTTGGCAAGCTTGCCTTCATTACTCAGATTATTGAGTATAGGAGTGAGGACATCATGTTGTACAGAATGCTGATGAGGTCACTTTTGGAGTACTTTATACAGTTCTGGTCACCCTGCTGTAGGAAGGATATTATTAAACAGGAGAAGAGTTCAGCATTCAGAGGAATCCATAAATTATTTCAGTCATGACCTCTACCAATTAATTGAGAAATGCTACTGTGGTAACATCAAGTTAGAATTCTTAAGAGACAGAATTGTTGTAGCAATTGTTGATACTTTTTTGTCAGATTGTTATAGTTCAATGAATATCCAACTCTGGAGAAAGCTATTCAGGTGGTGAATGAAGTACAGAAAAACACACACTAATCCCAAGAGTAACAGATCAACCTTGGCACAGGAGATCAGCAGAGTCCATTCAATCTAAGTTCCAAAATCACAAATTGCATTTGTGAGAAACTAATACAGCAAGAGGTTAGGCACCAGATATTAAAAGTCCTTGTCAGCACCATGGAGCAAACCTTTACAGGCCACAATATGCCCGGCAATTAAAAAAGAGAATACTTTATCTATCACAGAATAAGTTCAGTTGCAGAAAATATGCAGATGTATGGCCCAGTCATTGAAAAACAAGTCAAACAGCTATCCACAAAGAGGGGTTAGAACTGACTACAATTGAATAAAAACTTAAAATATTCCTAGTGAAAGTAGATTATTCACACCTTACATTTTGACGAACTGATATTTATGTCAATGGTCATCTCCAAACATTCAAGTTAAACACCGGATGATTGTCACTATATTACCAGATAGTGAGCCATGGTTAAGAAAATTATGTCTGTAGCCAACAACAGTTCAACTATGTCATCCAGCAGGAAGAGTATTTAAGATTAAAGGTATGGTATGAACAACTTCCCAGTATAAGGTAAGTCAAATAGTAGAAATATTCTTATATGTACTTCACAATTAAGAATCCCTACTATTCAGTAGCAATCTGTGTCTTGACCTCAAACATCTTTAAAAGCAAAATGGGTGAAAATAATTGAAGTCAAGGAAAAATAGGCAGTCCAGAAATAAATGGTCAAGGAACAACCATTCAAATAACAACCAGTAAAAGGTTTTATAGAGTTACATTGCTTAACGGTGGAACCCAAACTGAAAGCAGAATCCATTGAGATTAATTATGTTGACATTTGTTTCATAGTTTGTTTCAATAATATCAACAAGATGGGATCCTGTGACTATCCTGGTTTGGCAGAAATGTTTTCCACTGCTATTAATGCTGAGGAGACTTCAGATTGTAAGAATGACTAAGAAAACAAAAGCAACAGGACAGGCAATGAGCAGAACGCATCACTTGAGCTAATTGACAAATCTATCACTGTTGTAACTCTGATTTACCAACACAGCTCAGTAAGCAAGCAGCAATGACAAATTCAAGTCAGTGTTGACTACTGAGGTGACTCAGAAGAGGTATTTTCAGGTAGGATAGTTGACTTTGTCTTCACTGGAAGAATCTTCAGTAGATGTGACAGAGATCATACCTGGAAAAAAAATCCTCAAATAGCAGAACAGAAGAAAGGAACAAGTTGTTTCACCAATAATGCAATAATGTGAATGGCCAAATTCATCAAAAAGTTGAAAAAAGTCATTTACATTTTTCAGCACAGGTAAGGATAAAATATGCTGACACAGATTGAAGACAACTCAAATGTAAGCCACTACAGAGAATTAGTGGGGCAATAAATGCCCAATGATTCAAGATACAACAAGGAGAAATTGTCTGTTTCAGCAGGAAGGATGTGCCCTACGAAAGAAATACAAAAGATCAAAGTTCCATGAATTTGAAAGTCTCTACTGACCTCAGGCTGACAGCATAAGGATCACAGAGAATGGAACTATCAGTTTTCCAAGTTCGAGAGTGACTCAATACGAATCTGATAGGGTAATACTGAAGAGTAACCAAAAGGACCATCCACTATGAAGATGTGGGGATTGGCAGGCTTACGATTTCTGACAGGGTAAACCCTAACAAACATATCCTCCCAATAGCTAACAATTTCTATTAGATCAAATGTTATTTATATCTAATTGCTAATAAAGACTATTTCTTGTTCAAAATAGGTGTCACTTCTAATTAGAAGAGTAAGTAATTTTCCTCCAGCACACTTGACCAAGCAGGCCCCACAGATCGATATGCTTAAAGATGATGATGGCAACAAACATACCATGTGGGGAGGTGCAAACGCGGCTCAACTGCCAATACACAATGATGCCATTTGAGATGATCACATACAAAACAGTGTAAAAATGATACTCAAATATAAAATATTCTGCATGGAGAGAAAGCAACAAAAGAATGATCAGCTCAGCATTGACTCATGCCTCTTACCCTTGGGCCAATTTTTAGATGAAGAAATTGATGTTTCAAGAAATATGAAGGTTTCATTCAAAAACTATCTAAGATTATGATCAACAGTAAACTTGTTTTTCCTTCTCACTCATTTTTGATTCCATTGCAGGCAGAATTGTAGAGTATTTATCTTTTCTGCAAATATTTTGTGAAGGAATGTATTCTAAAACCACTATTGGAGGATGCATCACTATCTTCTGCATTACATTTAGACCATTTATCAACAAATTATATGCAAATATATCTAGCTATGTTTATTTTTCTTTGTTAATGCAAATTAATTCTGGTGATGTTGGGTAAGATCAAAGTATTGAGTCAAGGCTGTTGAAACAAAGAACCATTTCTAATCAGTTTTGTTGGTTGTCAATTAAAAAGAATATTATATTTCTAGGTTTGAAATGAATTACCAACAACATTTGAAGATCATTGCCATTCAAGACAAACAACCCACTTGATCAACACCCTATCTATCCCAACCTCCACACTGGGCTGAATCCTGTTTTCTAGTTAAGTAGAAATTGCATCAAGTTTTTTTTGGAGGAATTCTCCCCATGAAGTCCAGTATCTAACCAAACTTGTCTCTGTAAAGACCTGTCTCATCCCTATGGCACACCTCTCATTCAATTCTATCCCATCTCACTATATACCATTCCTTGAACAACTCATCACTCACCAGATATCCTCTAAAAGGCCAGCATCCCTGGCACCCACTTTATATTTAAAAGGCCACTGTGGATGAGCATGGACCTTCCAAAGTTGCATTCACTTTGAACATATCAGAGAAAGGAAGATATTGTCCAACAAGGACCTGGAGGCCCTTAGGGAATGGAGAGAGAAGGCCCACAACAAGACCCTTCCAGTTTGAATCATTCTATCTCTGCTACTTTGCCCACCCTTATCAAGGATCAGTCACTCTTATCACTATTGCATGTAAAATCTTATGTCACTCACTCTCTCCACCCAACACCACCAAACCTGCATGGACTCTGTACTATCAACTCACTAAAGCAGAACACCTCACCATCCCTCTAACTTGCAGTCATGTCATGCGCTTTCAGGTCACTCAATCCTTCCTTTCCCCTCATTCCAGGAGAAGGCAGCAACAATACAGCAGAAAGACACAGATGGTGGAGGGCTGACAGGAATTCGATGACTCAGCCTTCACAAAGACAGAATCCTGGTATTTATAGAAGAGGACTGGGACTGCTCCAGTGATGATGAGAGATACATTTCCCAACATTCAAATAAGTCCCATTGCTCATGTCACTGCATCACTCACAGTTATCCCACTGGCAGTTTCATTCATTGTACACCACTTTTAACCATTGTCCACAAGGCCTTCTCTTTCTTTTATCATGCAGGATGTGGCAGGATATCTACCTCTTCTGTGGAGAAAGATCCAGCTCTGCCAGCCAACAGCTCCACAAGCAAAAACCGAACTGTAACAGCTCTGCAGACAAATGCAGACACTGGCACTCGGGTGACTGATGTAGGCATCTGCTCAACTCCAGGTAGGAGAGGACCCAGTCATTTAGATAATCAGGGGCTTTAATTACAGGAAGAAACAAAGGCGGCAGACAGCTATGTGGCAGGTGACAATGCTCTTTGCCCAAAAGCCACATAGTGACCATCCTGCTACCTCCATGGACAGGTTGGCATTCAGAAACAAATATCACAAGGATCACCTGACCCAAGCTCCAGGGCCATTGGGCTCCACTGGCAAGCTGGCTCACTCCAGTCCAGCTGCAGATCCAGAGTCTACCCTGAGATATATTGTAGGGAGAGGAAGTGAAAATAGATTGCTGGTACCTTGGTAGCAGAAGTGACATAGCACTGCATTCTCATATTTGTAGAAGTGCCTTTGCTTTGACATCATATCTGTTTGTTTGAATCTCTGTACAACCCCAGCTGGAACTACGCTAGCTTGATGTGTAACTGCATGTGCAGACATGAGGTACCATGGAGTGATATCAGGATTGAGAGCCTCCTACATGTGGAAGCAAACTGAAGAAGGCACCATACAGAGAATGAATCCTTCTGACAGCACTGGCCCACATCCTCCCAGGTTCAAGTCCAACCTGCTGCAGGCATGTATAATAACATCTCTCAACAGGTAGATTAGAAAATCATTTTAAACATCACTATTCTTTCCCTGGCTGCTGTGTACAAATGTTGACATAAATCATGTGGTCAATGATATCTGGGGCAAATTGGAATTTGGCACACCGGTGCCAATCTGTTTGGGCATCTGGGAAGTAGGGTCCCAGAGGTCTGTGTTGAGTACAGAGTGCATGGGTCTTCACATCAGCCCAACCCCCTCACAATTTGGGACACTTACCCTGCCCACTCCAGGTGTGGTCACAGCCATTTTCATTCCCATTGTGTACTTTTAATTGACATCAGAAAGGAACATGACAGTGGACACTCTTCGGACAATGGTTTCCAGCCTCCACCTCTTTGTGTTGATAAGATCCTGAACACCCAGATCATCTTCCTGCAAGTCCTTCCCATAGAAAACTTTATATCTCCCCAGTTCCCTACCCAAGCTACATTTGTGAGCTTCTAGCTGGCTACATCTCCCCTTTAGCCCTTGGCAAATGAAGTGACTATGCTGTGCTTGATTCTACACACTCCTGCCTTTACGCCCTGGGTGATTCTGACCATGGACAAACACCCTTCCCCTGCTATAACTGCATGCCCCTTTCACATCCTTGCCACTGGGTCCCATCTTTATAAATATTATGGCCTTCAACAACATTTTCATCCCTCCAATCTCCCAGTTTCCTTCCCCAATTCAGAAGAATAGCTTCTTGAGTCTTCTTCCCATGGCAGTGGACTCCCTTACTGCCTCCAACTTTTCCCATTGGCTCCTTCTACAGAAAACAATGGTCTGACCACGGCCCACCCTGTGGAGACCTAACTGGACATGCCCTGGACAGGAAGTGCATGGCCCCATTGTTGATGCCTGTAGATCACCTTGATGCAATGACTCTCACTGCCTAGAAGCTGCAGTATTACAGCTACTCATGCGACCAACTGGTTGCATCCATGAACAGGAGGAGTCCAGATACAATGCTCCTGGAGTGGCCTGATTAAACCTCCAGATCCAATGGACTCCACTGTCAAACAGGGTCCCAGTTGTGGATCCAGTCACTGCACTGAAGGAGTGAGAAGGAGAGAAAATGGGAAAACCTATTTAGGTTGCTCAGTGCCTTTGATAAGGTAGGTGAATATTGAGAATTATTGGACTATTAATAAGGCAGTGAACAAGTTTTAATCTCCCTTAGTTGGCACTGCCTAGTAAGGAACTCTTCTCTTCTTAGCAAATACATAAAAATTATAGTGAATTTCTCCTCACATTGAAATCGGCCTTCCTGGACCTCTCACAAACTTGGTCTGTAATAACTCACTCCTTTTCCCACATTGATCATGGCTTTTGAAGATTCTATCTATTCTCTTCCTCCACTGTTGTACAAGTAGCAGTAGTGTGCACCTTCACAAGATGCATTGTGGAAAGTATCCTTCACCAGTGCCTTCCCAACTCTACTCCCTAGAAGGACCAGGGCAGCAGAAGCACTGAAATATCAACAGCTGCAAATTCTCCTCAGCCTGACTGGGAACTAAATTATAATTTGATAGAACTATGTTTGCAAATTATGTATCAGCTTTAACATTCATACCTAAAATCACATGAAGGAAAGCAAAACTCTTCAAATTTATTTGTTGTTGTTTGGCTACCAAAGTTGATATTCCTAAAGTAACATCAGCACTCAGAAGGTCACTGATTATTGATTTTGAAAATACATTTGCCATGAAGTAGCACCTGGATTGGCGTGGTGGCTCAGTGGTTAGCACTGCTGCCTCACAGCAGCAGGGACTTGGGTTGGATCCCAGACATGGGCAACTATCTGTTTGGAGTTTGCACATTGTCTGCATGGGTTTCTATTCAATCTCTGGTTTCCTCCCACAACCCAAGGATATACAAGTCTGCCATGCTCAGTTGCCCCATTAGTGTCCAGGGACGTGCAAATAATAGCCATGGAAAAAGGTTGGGTTATGGGGATAGGGTAGGGGGCTGGGTTAGTATAGAATGCTCTTCAGAGGGTCACTCCAGACACAGTGGGCTAAATGACCTCTTTCTGCACTGTAGGGATTCTATAATTCTAATAAAAGAAAATTGATCTGCAAATAATAACCAATATCTGGGAACATAAAATCACAGCTTCAAGAAAAATGTGTATTGTCAGACAAGAAGGCTATTCATGTTATTTAACTTCAATTCAATATTTAATTATGAATCTATTCTCAAAGCACCCACCAGACACTTGGGAATATAACTACACGTATCTTTAGCAGTGTGCAAGCAGAATCTTTTATGAAATAAAAAACATTTTAGAGTACATGAAGTTTCAGAGTTTTTTTTATTATAGATATGTGATATCAAACAGCAGCCAGCTCACCGCAGTTCCTATTGTTCAGCTTCACTTTAATTTTAAATGCCTCAAGTGCTCAAATCTCCAGCTCTTGTAAATATCATGCAACATAAAGGCTTAGATACTTTAATAAAAGTTTTGAAGCATCTTGGTTTATTTGAAGAAAGTTATACACCAAGGCTGGGATTTAACTACAGAGAACACCAGCAGAGTAAGTCATTTGCGGAGGCAAAACTGACCAATAAAGAAAATTGAAACTTCAAAAGTTCTCTTAAGCTTTATTTGCATTTATATTGCAACTGTTCCTCACTAACTTCAGGAAGATTGTGACAATGTTTGTGCTCAAATATATGAGTTATGCATGAAACTTTCATATTTCCTTAACACATTGGAACAACTGGCAATGGATTTTATTATCTCTCTTCAGTAGTACAGTGCAAATAGTGCCTCTGCAAATGTCTCCATTATATAATATTCTGATATAAAAACCACGCTGGTCTTACTTAGGTCTCAGCTGCAGAGCCTGTGATCTCCAATCATGGAAAGATGAAGCTACTATTTCATTGTCTTAAGGTTCTGGGTGTCAGAGCCACAATGGAATTAGCCTCAGCTTGTGAGACAAAGCACTTGAAAACAAATTGTCCGCTGTGCTGCAGTATTTTGTTCCACTATTTGTGAAATTGTACACTGGATACAAGCTATTTTGTGCCTTATCACAATAGAGCCAAGTCTTATACTGTGAGTTAATAAGGAGACATCATGCACTACTGCCCAAGTAGAAAATCACCAAATTAGTCTCATAATTAAGGAACAGAATGGATCAAATTTTGTCAAGTACACACAATCTCACTTTCTAGTTGTTAAATATATATGCTATTAAGATGCATTTGAAGTAGTTTCGTTTTATCCCACCAAATAAAAATTGCTCCAATATTCAGTGTGAACATAATGTCTAAATTCTGAGGGAGGAGGGGGAGGGGTGGGGGAAGAGAGGGGAGGAAGCTTGGTGCTTAATTGTATGCACAAACCTGGATATTAATGACTGAGTCAATATCTGTGATGTAAACACCACCATGCATTTTGTTTTTTGAGTTTTGTTTCTTTAAGCTGTGCAGTGACTATGATGCACACCCACATAACATGGTCTCCGATGTATCAACCGTGTATTTGCATAAACAAAAACAGGAAAATTCAGGATGGATGGTGGATAGATAGAAAAGGGAGATTCAATGAGGAATTGATAACAATTACTGGATTTAGAGGAGAGTGAGGGACATCCTTTCTCTCAGCAATGAGGGGAAGAAACCTGCTGCAAAAGGTTGTGTTGAGGGGAGAGATTCTTTATTCATTCATGGATTTTAGAATCACTACAATAGGTCATCCTACCTAACCTTGCAAAGGTAATAACAGACCACTTTTTTGAAGCATTGCAGTCCATCTGGTGTAGGTACAGCACTATGATATTATGTAGAATGTTCCAGGTTTTTGACCTAACAATGAAGAAATGGTGATATAGTCAGGGTGGTGTAGGGCTTGGAGACAAACTGGCAGAAGGTGGTATTGCCATGCTCCTGATGCCCTTGTCCTTCCCCCTTAGTCTAAAAAAAAGGAACAGCTTCTGACCTGAAAGATCAATTCTTGGTGGCATCACCATCGTTCACACGGCATCAGCTGAAACTACAAAATAGATGGCTAACCTCAATATCAAACTGTAGCTGACTGTATCCAACCAAGAAACAACAAAAGGTTGTGTTCACAGGTATGAGATTTCAGAGGACCACCATTTCACTGTTGGAAAGAATAGAGTCCAAACTCTGTACAAAGCCTAAATAAAAGATCCACATTTGCACTATATGGAGCTTGGAAATCAATAGGGAGCGTGGAACGAGCAGGAAAGGGGCTGCGAGAGGGAGAAATTGTAATGAGTGCAAGAATGCAATGAAAAGGTGGTGTAGTGTGCCAAAGTGTCCCTGAAGCCTTCATTTCCAATCACTAAAATCATACCTGATCTAATCATAGTTTCAATAAAAACTGAAAGTACTGAGGATTCTATAAACCAGAAACAAAAACAGAGGTTGCTGGAAAAACTCAGCAGATCTGGCAGCATCTCTGAAAAGAAATCAGAGTTAACATTTCAGTTACGGTGAGGTTTCCTCAGAACTGGTTCGGAGGAAGGGTTGCTGGACCTGAAACATTAACTCTGATTTCTCTGCACAGATGCTGCCAGATCTGCTGAGCTTTTCAAGCAACTTCATTTTTTTTTGCCATGGTCTCAACTTAATTCTATTTTTCTGTTGACATCATGCAATCTTTCAATGACTTGTTTAGTTCAACCTTGAATATCTTCAATGCTATGAAAAGATTTACCTCAATATTGGACGCTCTGATAATGAGATTCATTATCAGCAATTGGGACAAGGGCATACATATCCTTTTTGGATAGCTCATACTGCCTTGTGCTGCAAAAAAAAGAGTGAAGTGAGTTAGTTAGAATTTTGCAACCATTTTTGGATGATACAACTGTGTGGTTAAATAGCTGAAAGTATGCACAAGCTGCAAATTATCAATTTTGCAATACTTTTTAATCCATGAGTTGGAGGTGAAGTTTATGGATATTAGGTATTATAGAGATTGTTGATTGGTGTGTGATTGAGGTAGTTATTTCAAGCAGAGTCTGAGACTAATAGTCCAGTTAGTAGGATATGTAGAAATGCATTCACTGACCTGGATCACTTCACATCATAGAGATGTGCAGCACAGAAACAGACCCTTCAGTCTAACATGTCCTCATCAACCAGATATCCTAAATAAATCTAGTCCCATTTGCCAGCACTTGGCCCATATCCCTCTAAACCCTTCCTATTCACAATCCCCATCCAAATGGATGTTATAATTATATCAACCTCCACTTCATAATTGAACTTCTTAAAGCACTACATCCAAGTCCTCCACATTCAACAGCTCCCAGTTCCACTGAAAAGAGTACTGACAGAGCCATCTGGCCTCCTTTGAATACAGGACATCTCTCCGCTTCCCACTTCCTCTCCTAAACTTTCCTGTGTGCCACATGATTAGACCATTATCTCATGTGTTTAGCCAATCAACAACATTTCTCAAATTAATTTCACTTCCTACCTGAGTGCCAGCACCTACTCCAACCAAAGTATGCATCTTCCCTATCAGCAGTGCAACTGGCTTTAACTGGTGCAGGGCGTTATAACATTGGTCCCTTGCTGCAGTGTGCAGCTAATGAGCACCATGGTCAGTACTGGCTGCCTGCAGTAATCATCCAAATGAGCAGGCAGAGCAGCAAAAAAATTGACATGCTGCTTGTACTACATCAAACTGACGGGGGTTAATTACATCTGTGTGCTTTCAGAATTATCCAATTTAACCCTATTACCCCTTGTCACACATTGTTATCTAATTAAACCATATTATAGTGAAAAAAACTATTGGCTTTAGAACTGTTAGCTTTGTTATTGATGTGTTTTATGACTATATGTAAAGCACAAACAACAATGGCTTTTTAAATCAAATTAAAGTCCCTTCTCAGTCATTGTTAGCTTCACTGACCCATTAATCTTACAACTGCCTTTATCTGGTTTAAATGTACTTTTCTTATTCTGACTGTTGCATTGGACATTTTATCCATATGGGGCTGATACAGAGAATCTGCACTGAACTAAAACAAAATAAAAGGAGTACGTTGTTATTGCTCTCCAGTGAGGCAACTGCAGTAAAAAGAAAGGTCATACAAGTACTGAAAATGGTTGGAAGAGTTGCAATGTGATGTAAACACAACAAAAGAATATCCTGCCCCACTATAAATGGAAATGTCTGACAAAAGCTATATGCCTACTTAGAGCATAAAATAATAATAATTGTGCTTTTTATTGTGCGTATTCAGTTGAAACAACAGAAAGAAACATACCACAGATGGAGAAGCATTGTTCTCCAAAGCAATAAAGTCAAAAAAAAAGAGGAAAGGTGGCATACAACTGTGTCAACCTAATGGCCTTTGTCAACACACAGCATACTCAATTATTTCTGTGCTTCTGTTTCTACCACATAATGGCTTTGCAACTCATATTCGTATGCAATACAACATCCATATCTGTAGATCTTATATTGCACCATCTTCTGGTTAACATGAAATATTTTCACTGACATCAATTCTGCGCTACACAGACTAGAAATGTCTCTATGTTAATTATGTATACACTGTTATAACATCTTGATGGTCATGTCTATTACAGTGTGAATGCTGGGTGTTTCACAATAAAACTCTGAAGTGAAAATCTGTGCAGCTCCAGAGTTTACCCAGAGAGGTCTCAGAATTAAACATGTGGCCCAGGTTTGTACTTGCTCAGATTGATACTGGTATCAGGATCTTGCCAGAGGTAGTCTCTCAATTACCTGCTTCCATTTTCAAAGCTATTGTCGGGATTGTCAGAATGGAGGTTTCACCAGCTTGGATTTGGATTTCTGGATTCAGAGTTGAGTGCTCACCATTGCACTATGTAGCCACAGCAATACTCACCATAAAAATAAAGATAGTGGCAAGTTCTTGATATTTTCCCTCGCCCAAGTACCCCATCCAATCAGAGGTTCAGTTCTCGAACCTCAGCAGCATCACCAGCAGAGCCAGAGGGAAGTGAAGGACCATGAGTCCATTCAACACTGAGACCCTCATTGGCTTATATATTAGTGAATGAAAAGGCTAGGTTCTAACTGGTAGTGTGGTGGTGGTGTGGTGGTGGAAGCCAGATGGTCTTGGATGCAAACATGATTTTTTGTGAACATTTTCTTTCATTGCATGGAGCCTCAGTTGGGCTCTCCTGGACTGGGCTATCCAATTTGTTCCCTGCATTCCCTGGGAATGTTCTACAACATCAGTGGGACTGTATCAAGAGCTGTCTCAGTTCTAAGCCCCCAATCATAGAAGCTGGGATCTGAAATTGTACACTTCAATGTTGAAGTTAATTACTAGTTGTCTATCCATTCCCCCCCCAAAAAATGCTAAATTAGGGATAAAAAGGGAATAGAATAATTATTTTTAGAATTTTTTTTATCAACCTGTTTGGACATGTTAGGACAACTATTATGGGAAGGTAGAAATTAGACCTGAATGCTCTGACCAGAAGGTAGGAGTACCACCAATGCAACAAGAGTCCTTCGAACAGTTGAGACTATGGTTCTGGAAATGCACAGGAGGTCAGGCAGCATCCGAGCAGCAGGAGAATCAACATTTCGGGCATCAGATTCCTGATGAAGGGCTTATGCCAGAAACGTCTATTCTCCTGCTCCTTGGATGATGTCTGACCTGCTGTGCTTTTCCAGCACCACATTTGTGATCTGATCTCCAGCATCTGCAGTCCTCGCTTTCTCCTTTGAACAGTTGCATAATGAATTCCTACTAATTGAAATGCTGCAATAGAAATGTATTGGTGATCGCACCAATGGGAGGTGGTGGTTTAGTTGCACTTTTGCTTGACTATCAGTGTTCTGGGGATCTGGGGTCAGATCCCTCCCTGGCATAATTAAGAATTTATTGATGACCATAAATCCATTATTTAATGTTGAGGATAAACCCATCTGTTTCACTGATGTAGCTGAGGGAAGGAAACTGCCATTCTTCCCTGGTCTGGCTGAAATGGAACTCAGACTCACAGAAATGCGATTAATATTTAACTGTTCTCTCAGCAATTAGGGATAGGCAATAAATGCTGGCTCAAACAAAAATGGGCATGATGATACCAGCAGGCAATTAACCCACACCTACGCACAATACTGCAGGCAGGGAACCAACTTTGTGCTGCCTTCTCAAATTAATTTCTGCATACATCCAACACTAATCATGTTATTCATTGGTTGCATCATTGAGCATGATGCCAAGTATCATTAGCATTGCTTAAAGTTATCTTCTATCTCTTTAACTGGAGATGCAGTTTGGCTGTTGGTGATTCTGAGATAATTCTAAATATTTTTTTTTGGAAGAATCAATAATGGCTGCCAGTGAAAGAATGCAATTTCTGAAATCTTTAAATGCTGTGCTGGATGTTTTGTCTGGTAAAGGTAAAAAGATGGGATGTTGTTTATTATTGCTGCTTGTGACACAGATATAATTCTGCATGGCGGGGACAGGATGATGAGGTAGGCAAAGCAGTGTTCCTCCAAACAAATGCTCAGAAGGCAGGAGCGAGATATCAGAATGGAGGTCAATGTCAGCTGAGTAGGCTAAATGATCTCAATGCAAGAAAAGAAATGGATTGATCTGACATGAATTTGCAATGTTAGTGAATGCATCTTCAAGTAGCAGAACCTGCCAATCGTACCATTAGCCTCATCCATACAAACCTACAGAGAGACAAGGAAGCAAAGTGGGCCACTCGACCCTTCGAGCCTGCCCTGTCTTTATGTAAGATGTTTGCTGATAGGATTTTAACGTCAACTCTACATTCCTGGAAATCTCGATCATTCACATTCTAACGGTCTGAATTAAAAACTAAAGATATGATTTGACACCAATCTATTCCATTACTGACTGCGACAATTCCTGAACTCATCTGCTTTACTTTGTCTGGAAAGCCTCCTGCCCAGAGGTTCACTTAGAAACTGCACCTATTGGAAGTGGGCAATTATAGCTTGATATAGATTGGGAATGAGGATTCTGATCCAATGGATAGTTTGGGCAAGATCTGCTTGTGGTGAGACACTGGGCCGAGGCAGTGTCAAAGCTTGCGATAGAATCAAAGCTTGGGATAGTGTGAGGGAAGTGAAGGTGCGGGGTGGGGGGTGCCAGTGCACAGGGTTAATGTCAGTTCCTTGGAGACTGAGGTTACAAACTGTTTCTGCTGCAGTAAACACAGGTGAAGACTCCAGTGGGCCAGGTTTCACAGGAAGGCCAATGCAACATTATTTCAGAATAAGAGGTCACGATTTTAAAACATGAAAAATCTTTTCTCTGAGAAGATTGCTAGTATTTGTGGAATTCTCTTCTCTGAGAGGTAGTGAAGCATAGATCTTTAAATTTATTTCAGGAAGTTACATAGATTTTTGATACATAAAGGGTTCAGAAAAGATTTACAAGAATATTGCCAGGGTTGGAGGATTTGAACTGGAGGGAGAGGAGAATAAGCTGAGGCTTGTTTCCCTGGGGTGACCTTATAGAGGTTTATAAAATCATGAAGTGCATGGATAGGGTAAACAGACAGTCCTATACTCCCAAAACATCGGATTGTCTCATTGGCCTTTAAGATTGTCAATATGATAAATTCAAACTTAATTGGAGTTTGGTATTTTTTGGGCTATAATTTAAATTAATTGGCCTAATATGAATCTGTTTTTGTCTCCAAGCGATCAGCTACCCTAGCTACTCCAGTACCTGGAGCACATGTTACATTGTGTCTTATTGAGAACACTTAGTATTGTCACTGCTAACTTTTAACTCTCTTAAAGATGCAGTGCACCCACATATTCATAATAATCAGTGACTGGGTGCACAGATTTAAACTGATTGGTAGATGGATTAAAGGGGACTTGAGGAAATGGTGGATATCTGGAATTTGTTGTCAAGTTTGGCAGTTGAGGTGGAACCCTCAGCACATCTTAAAGAAATCTGGATCTGTACCTGGAATGCTTTAACCTGCAAGACTAACTTGGTAAAATGGTAGATTATGATGTAGTTAAAGAATACCAAACAGGCTGGTAAAATGGCGAGCAGCATGGCAGATGACTCAGTGTGGAGAAGTGTAAAGTGATGCACTTCACAGGGTAAAAATGGAAAGACAGTCTTCTAAAAATGACATGATTTTGAGAAGTATAGATTAGCAGAATTATCTTCCCACCTAAACAGTAAAAGCCTCATAGGCAGGAGATAATTTACTGAAGTTTTTCAAGATAATTAAATGATTGTAAATAGGGAATAGATATTCTGGCTTATGAGTGGGCTAATACTAAAGGTCAATAATTTAAAATCACTGGAAATATCAAGAAGAGAGATAAAGGGATTTTTTTTCACTGAAAGAGTTTTCAGGATCTGCAACTCTCCAGCTGAAAGGGTAATACAATCTACACATGGGTCAAATGGGCATTTCAGTAGAAGGAATATATGCGAAGGAATCCTGGTTAAGCTATGTGGTTATATCAAGGGGTTAAAAGGTTAAACTAATTATTTTTCTATAATTAAGAGCTAAAATGATTAACAATGTTCAACATACAGATCACAGACATTAAGAGAATCCCCAATTAGAGATACACACCAAAAGTCTTAGGGTAGCATTTTTTTAAATAAATTGTCACAAAGGTCATTATAGTGTAATATTTTATAAGATGATTATTAATAGCCCTAAACGTAGTCAACTGAAAATGTTCAAAGCCAGCCCAGCTGAAAACAACAATATAATCTTAAAACACAGGCATATAACTCAAGAAAATTGTCCAAGGTGAGCCCTCACAACTGTACTCTTTAAAACTAATGAGGGGTCGACTTTATCTGGAAATGAACAGCTGTATGTTTCCTTACAAAACAAAGAAGACTGGATCTAATTAGAAACTAAGATAAATGTAACTTTAATAATTGATGAATATCCTATTTAAATTACCTTATTATATCAATCTAGTCTGTTCTGCTATAACACGTGTTTCTTCAAAGCAAATTGGCTTTAAAGCAATTGAAGAATTTAGACTGTTATTTGCAGAATGTGAACTTTCCTTCCTTGTGTGGGCTATAGCGTGATTCTCGCCCCATTACTTTAAATAGCTTGTCTATTGTGTAATTTCCTTATTACAAGAAAACTGAACTATTGTGCTTTATCAGAGCCAACTGTATTCAAATTTCAATATGATGCTCTTTTGAAAATCGATTGCAATACCTTCCTTTTCCTCGAACCTTTTAGCATTATAATTGACTGTTTCCATCACACTGTAGATTGCAGTTTTGGTTCTGACATCAAAGAGTCATAGAGTCATGCAGCATGAAAACAGACCCTTCAGTTCAACTAGCCCAAAACAACCATAATCCCAAATTAAAAGAGTCCCACCTGCATTTGCTTGGCCTACATCCCTCCAAACAGTTCTAGTTCATGTTATCTAAATGTCTTAAACATTGGAACTGTACCTGCATCCACCACTTCCAACAAAAGTTCATTCCACATATGAACCACTCTCTATGTGAAAGAATTGTCCCTTGTGTTGTTTTTTCAATTTTTCTCCTCTCACCTTAAAAATATGCCCCCTTGTCGTGAAATCCCTCACCCTAGGGAAAAGGTACTTACCATTCACCTTATCTATAGCCCTCATAATTGTATAAAATTCTTGAAGATCAATTTTGTATCCAATTGGCAAGCTAGGTTAGATGGCTAGGATCTTGATGGTGACAGGGATCAAAGGTTATGGGAAGAAAGCAGGCAAATGGGGTTGAGAAACTTATCAGCCATGATTCAATACGGAGGAATCTCAATGGGCCAAGTGGCTTAATTTCTGCTCGATAAGATCAATCTCAACCTCCTACGCTCCAATGAAAACAGTCGCAGCCGATTCAGCTTCTCCTCATAACTCAATCCCTTTATTCCTGGCAACATCCCAGTAAATATTTTCTGAACCCACTCCTGATTAATATTTTTCCTGTAACAAGAAGATGAGAACTAGATACAGTACTCCAGAAAAGGCTTCACCAACATCCTGTACAACTTCAACATGACATCCCAACTTCTATAATCAAAATTCTGAGCAATGAAGGCAAGCATGCTGAATGTCCTCTTAACCACCCTATCTGTATGTGATGTCAGCTTCAAAAAATTGTGTAACTAAACCTCTAGGTCTCTCTGTTCTACAATACTACTCAAGGTCCTACATTTAATTTTATAAGTCTTGCCTTTGTTTGTTGTTCCAAAATGCAATACCTCACATTTATCCAATTTAAACATCATCAGCCACTCTTCAGCCTAATGACCCAATTAATCAAGATCTCTATGTAACCTTAGATAACCTTGTTCACTGTCCACTATACCACCAATCTTAGTATCATCCACAAATTTACTAACTATACCTTCCATGTTCTTATCTAAATCGTTTATATAAATATCAAACAAAAGTGTACCCAGCACCAATCCCAGTGGAACATCGCTGGCAAAAGGCTTCCAATCTGAAAAACAACTCTCCACTGTCATCTCTGATGAAGAATCATCTCGACATGAAATGTTAGCTTGCTTTTTCCACGGCTGCTGCCTGACCTCCTGTGATTTCTAACACTTTTTGTTTTGTTCTGCCATTCTATAATTTGTCTCCTGTCATTCAGCCAATTTTGTATGGTTTGGCAAGTAGGCAAGATAGATAGGTTCTTGATTGTCAAGGGGATCAAAGGTTATGGGGAGAAAGTGGGAGAATGGGGTTGAGAAACTTATCAGCCATGATTGAATGGCACAGCAGACTCGATGGGCTGAACACCCTAATTTCTGCTCTCATGTCTTATGGTCTTATAGCACACACTGAATCCTTTGTGATCCAACTTTACTATTAATTAATGAATATCTAACTCATTTAGAACTTATACTGTGTATAATATTTTGTCCAACTAACTCATGAAAATGACTTCATAGGCTTTTTGGATGTAGGTTATGTTACTGAGAAGAATGATGTGTTGCTGGAAAAGCGCAGCAGGTCAGGCAGCATCCAAGGAGCAGAAGAATCGATGTTTCGGATATAAGCCCTTCTTCAGGAGTGAGGAGGGTGTGCCGAGCAGGCTAAGATAAAAGGTAGGGAGGAGGGACTTGGGGGAGGGGTGCTGGGAACGCGATAGGTGGAAGGAGGTTAAGGTGAAGGTGATAGGCCAGAGAGGGGGTGGGGGGCGGAGAGGTCGGGAAGAAGATTGCAGGTCTCCTGCTCCTTCGATGCTGCCTGACCTACTGCGCTTTTCCAGCAACACATTTTTCAGCTCTGATCTCCAGCATCTGCAGTCCTCACTTTCTCTTGTGTTACTGAGAAGTTATATATAGATTCTAATAATATCTGGGATATTACAATCTGCCTGAAACCTGTTCAAAAAGATGCTTGAAGTATAATAATAATCTCAATTGGCTCATTTCCCCGGTGAGAGATAAATCAATCTTTCAGACTCACTTAGCATCTTTAGCACCTGTCTTTCGCAAACTATTCACGACAGCAATCATCTTAAAAACATGCCAAATCTGGCATTGTGCCAAAAAGGGCCTAGGATTATTAGAATCTACCACAGTTACAGGGTTATAGAGAAAAATTAGGAGTATGGGATAAAGAACAACTCTTCTTTCACAGGGCATACATAAGAAAGGTGGGTCACCTTGCATCCTTTTGTGCTGTAAACTTCTGTGATGTTAAAATTAATACAACAATTGTAAGAGCGATAGGATCCAATCCTGAGAAGATTGGGACTGAACAGTGTTTCAAAATGGGTAGCAAATATCTGAGAAAGTAAAAGTTTGCAAAATATCTTATAAAAGTAAAAAAATGTTAAATTAGCTATTTTAAAAGATATTGTTTCTTTCTTCTTAAAATTAATTTTATCTGGCATTCTGGTGTCCTTCCTATCAGAAAGATGTTGTGAAACTTGAAAGGGTTCAGAAAAGATTTGCAAGGATGTTGCCAGGGTTGGAGGATTTGAGCTATAGGGAGAGGCTGAACAGGCTGGGGCTGTTTTCCCTGGAGCATCGGAGACTGAGGGGTGACATTATAGCGTTTTACAAAATTATGAGGGGCATGTTTAAGGTAAATAGGTAAAGTCTTTTCCCTAGGGTCAGGGAGTCCAGAACTAGACGGCATAGGTTTAAGGTGACAGAGGAAATATTTAAACGGGACCTAAGGTGCAACGTTTTAATGCAGAAGGTGGTGCGTGTATGGAATGAGCTGCCAGAGGATGTGGTGGAGGCTGGTACAATTGCAACATTTAAGAGGCATTTGGATGGGTATATGAATAGGATGGATTTTGAGGGGTGTGGTTCAGGTACTACCAGGTGGGACTAGATTGGATTGGGATATCTGGTCGGCATGGACAAGTTGGACTGAAGGTGTATTTACGTGCTGTACATCTCTATGACTCTATGACTCTATGTGCTATGCTTGAAGATTTAATTTGAGAAACAGATGTATGATAATTCTTAAAAGCACTTATTTATCATTCAGAATTTATGCTTTCCACAACGTAGGGTTGAATCTTAGATTTTTGCGGCTGTCAATTCTGTTGAGTTTGATGGAGGGTTTCTATATCGCTGTAGAGAATTTTCTTCCTGTATTTGAATGAACTCACCTCATTATCTACCTACTCACCCCTATTATCTGATTCTAGCCAAATCCTAAAACATGTTATTCCCAAAACAACTTGTCTTTGCTGGGATATTCCGGCATGGACTAATATCCCAGCTGGTGGTGCAGTCTTTAAAAGGCAGTTAAACTGGATCTGCCCTGAAAGCTTCCTGATGTTTGCCTTAGACATGGCAGTGAAGGGAGAATTGAAAGTTGGTGGACAGGGATCTGGAGGTCCTGGCGAAAGGGAGGGGGCCAAAGGGGGACATCCTCGTCCCCCATGTTGAGTAGTGGAGACCAGGATACCAAACCATGTCTGCCAAGGTTACCATCCAGGTCAGTGCAGGTCTCAGCCATCCAGCCAAATGCAGAGTATTGGCAGAGGAAGTTCAATCATCTTTGCCAGTGTAAGTGGCTTCATCGTCTCTCTGATCCCTTCTAATCTCTCTATGTCTGCTCCTGCACATTTCATCCAACAGGATTCATGTTCTCCTAATCTCATTACTACATCTTTTCTCATGCAATCTCACCCACCCTGATCTCCAGTACCACTAACTCTGCATGCTCACCACACTGGTTACTCACTTGTTCATAACACGTTCCCACCTGCATCAACACTAACAGCTGTGCCACCCACTTTCATCTTGAAGAACACCTGCCTATCTCTCATTCGGGGAGAAAATCAGCCTACAATAAGGGGGGTATGTTTTCAAGGAGGTAGATGCAGGTCTTGTGACTTAAAGGATTAAGGGATTTGGGGGATGGTGGAATTGGATATTGAACTCAATGAGTATGGTCATATTGAACAGGGCAGCAGGCTTTAAGGGTCAAATGATCTACTCTTTTATGTTTCTATATTTAAGAAATCAAGTAGGATGGTAGGTGCTGACAATTGGCTCCTCAGCCTCTGACCTCCCCAAGTGGCTGACAGACTATATCCCAGCTCCTGGACTGATATTAGAGATATCCTTAACTTAATGTGCTAGGACACCTTAACTGAAGTCTACCTATCCTAAGTTGACTGAAGACTGCTAACAACTTTGACAAGCTCCCTGGCGAAATGGTAAGGCTATGCACTGTGAGCTTGTTATCTCTGGCTGAAAGGTACGGTCCAAAAAGGCAAGGCAGGGAAAGGCGAGAATGCTATGAGTTTCCTGGTCAGCTCAAACTGAATGAGCAGTAAGAGAGCAGGTGAACAGTCCAGAGATACAACCTTGTCCTGTCTCCAAGCTTGTGTGAGTCAATGAGGGTAAAAAAACCTTGCTGTAATTTTACAACGATAGTTGCCAGTGAGCCCTGAGGTGCAGCATTGGAGTATAAAACTGCCTTCTATGTGAATGGGAGGTGTCCCATGAGGCTTGCACATGTTGAATGTCAAGTCCCTGTACAGGCATGTGGCCTGTGCCCACGTAATGTGCTCTGCTCTGAGATATTGGTATCCAATATGGAGGCCCATTGGAGCAAGCAGTGAGCTGCAGCCATTGGAATTTTTTTTACTTAGATTACTTACTGTGTGAAAACAGGCCCTTCGGCCCAACAAGTCCACACCAACCCGCCGAAGCTCAACCCACCCATACCCCTACATTTACCCCTTCACCTAACATTACAGGCAGTTTAGCATGGCCAATTGTTCTCTGACATCCATGTCAAAAAATATTGATATCTAATTTTCTCACCAGAAAGCTCTGGATTAATGAGAAAAATCTGCAGACAAAATAAACACCCTTTATAACCAACTCATCGCTGCCTCAATGTCTGCAACTTCATCAAAAAAATACGACAGGCTGGTCCCAATACCAAGTGGGTCTCACTGGATTTCTTGCGTGGCTCTACCATATTTCTTGCCTTTGCCCACATTGTTCAGATCCCTGTAAGTTTCTGCCCTCAGTGACTGAACCTGAGTTTATTAATCATGCAACTCAAAAACAAATCACAAAATATATCTAAAACCACTTCAGCTCAGAATTAGTGTTCTGTATGGAGTGTAGTTTTAGGGGGAATCTTTTAGAATAGCTATAAACTACATGAGATCTACTGACAATCACATCAAAAAGTGCAGAGCTGCAGATCTCAATACCAAATATTGGTTTCCATGCCTCAACAATTTGGGCATATAACAGAGACAGCATGTCTGGTCCAAATAAATATACATAGCCAAGAGACACATCTGAACCCCTGATGAAAGTCAATGGGGCAGTGGGGTGTTCCGACCTGGTATCATGATCCAAAAATAATTAAAGTTGTTTTTTCATTGTAGTGACTTTATAAATCTGTTTTTTGAGAAGGGAAATTGTTAAGTGATATCCTGGACATACCTAATATTATACGGACTTCCTTCCCGTATTGTCCCAATAAAAGAATGTCTGTTGGGAATATTGATGAAGATTTCTAGTGGCTAATGCATCTCAGCAGTTCCAACATCATGCACCCAAAAGCATAAACTGTGTGAAGTAATCAATCCTACAAATATTTCAATTCAGAGGAGACAATTATCGATCTTCTACTTAATTATGTTTTTAAAGATACACTACCATGTATGTTTCCATCTGGATATACATATATATCTGGATGTGGATATATATTATCATTTAATTAACAAATATAAAGTGTATATCATTGATATTTTCCAACAATACTAAACAAGCTGCTGGTATCTATGTTCATTTTTGTGTGGTTTAAATTTACTCTATTATTCAGAGTTAGACAATAAGGTTTGTATTTTTTAGTATTTAGTATTCAAAAACAACATTTTTTTCTGACTATAACCATGTTGCACTGCTACTTCTTGTCCTACCCGAATTCTCCACAATATTTAAATAGTCAGCAAAATCCTGTACCTCTGTTATTTCTCCAGAAATCTGTCAGATTTCCATTATTTCTTTTTAATCTTATTTATCTGATTACAATTAGAGTCTCCCTAATAAATGGCTTCTTTTTCTACATCCTCCCACCACCATCGCCAGAGGGCACAAGGCACTATTATCAGCCGAAATGGGATCAGATTAGATTTCCTACAATATGGATACAGGCCCTTTGGCCCAGCAAGTCCATACCGATCCTCCGAACAGTAACCTACCCAGACCCATTTTCCCACCCTATGTTCACCCCTGACTAACGACCCAACACCGTGGGCAATTTAGCATGGCCAATTCACCTGACCTGCACATTTTTGGATTGTGGGAGGAAACCGGAACACCCAGAGAAAACCCATGCAGATATGGGGAGAATGTGCAAACTCCACATAGACAGTCGCCCGAGGCTGGAATCAAACCCAGGTCCCTGGAGCTGTGAGGCAGCATTGCTAACCGCTGAGCCACTGTGCCACCCTTAAACCTTACGCTTCCATACACCCTAGTTTTAACTCTGCACAACCACTTTCAATCTTGCACTGCATTTATGTCATCAGATTGCTTGGTTGATTTCCCATCCTGGAGTCACAATTTCCTTCTGATTGTCTTCATGAAGACCCAAGCCATCTTTTTCCATTCAGCTCAATTCTGTTCCCTTGCTACTGATTTCATGTCTCTCGCTGGTCACTGACTGAACCTGGACCAGAATGTTCATGATTTCCATTCTTGGTCATGTCTTCAGCCACCTAGGCCATACATATTAGTATGCCCTTCTGAAATGCATCACTTTCCCATCTTCCCATCTTTAAAACCCACGTTTCACCAATCTGTTAGTCACTCTTTTGCTTTGTTCATTTTTTAGCTTGGTATCTATCTTATTTAACTGTCCCCTTTGGAAACATTTTGGAATGAAAATGTACTTCGTAAACAAAAGCACAAATTGCTGGAAAAGCTCAGCAGGTTTGGCAGCATCTGTGAAGAGAAATCAGAGTTAACATGTTGGGTCCAATGACCCTTCCTCAGAACCCTTTGTAAATGTTAGTTGTTGCTGTTGTTGAAGTGAGCTTTTTTGATGTTATCATGATGTACATTTTAATTCATCAACTGAAAAGATTCTATCCGTCCAAATACTGTAAAGGTACAAGAACATTCTTATCCAGCTTATGAGTTATTCTTGCAGATGAATATTTTTTTCCAGGCTGACACTTAATTAGTGGCTGCATTGGATAAACTTGAAGATAAACTTTTTAAAATTTCTCTCCATTTTTTCTAGATGTTCTGGTAGATGATCTTAAAGGATTTTTGTGAGATTTGATGAACATAAATCAATTATTATCATAATTTATTTGCTGTCATAAAAATATATCATGATTTACACCATTACCTACAAGATATGCAGTATCTTGGCACTATTCGAAACATAGTGCTATATTTCTTTTTATTCTTGTTGCGTCTAACACTGACTCATCCTTTCCTTAATGGCTTCACTACTGTGTAGTTAAACATGAGCAATGAAGTGTTAGAACTTGGAAATTTGCTCTGACTTGGATCATCAGACAGCACACCAATCTTACTGAATTCTGGCTTGTGTGTTGTTTATGAGCATATTGGCATATTATTTTTAGCGTATTTTCTTGATACAAATTCAACAGCTACACATGAGTGGAAACAATTTTTAATCTTAGTCACAATTATTTTATCTAAAGTAAGTAGCTTTGTCTACCTTTGTTTTGATATCTGAACTTTGACTATTTATTTTTTTCTCTTTATGTAAATGGTTCTTTTTCAATCTGTTTTAAATCTGATTTTATTCAAGTAAAACTTTCTGTATTTTCTACTGGTGAATTGTTTGCACTTTAGCATTTATAGTTTGTAAAAATAATAGTCTGCTCAAATTACTTGCCAATTACATCAATTAAGTGTATTTTAAAGGTGAATATTTCTGGAAAGAGACATATTTTAATGCTTTGACAATTGGTAATAAAGTCTCTGAGCTAATTAGTCAGATAAAAAGTAATCATTCATAGTTCCTCTTCAGTTTGTGAACTTGTTTAAAAAGTATCGTTTGAAGCTAAATGGAAATCTAACAGAAGGCTTTCAAAATCATGAATGGGCTGAATAGAGTAAATAGGGAGAAACTATTCTGCAGCTAAAAAAAAACAAAAACAAGAGGGCACAGATTTAAAATGATCTGCAAAAGAAGCAAGGGTGAAGTTGGGAGAAATAGTTGTGGTGTGGAATGCATTGCCTGGGTGTGTGGTGCAGGCAGGTTCAGTTGAGGCATTCAAGAGGGCATTGGATGACTAATTGGATCAAAGTGATTTGCAAGGATAAGGGGGAGAAAGCAGCAAATTGGAATGAGGCAATGATACTCATTTAAGAAGCTGGTGCAGGTGCACTAGGCAGAATGGCCTCCTATGCTGTAACTTTTCTGTGATTCAGTGAAAATGAGGGCAATTTTAAAAGAGGTACTGATGTTACAAATTGTTGATTTTCATACTTTGCTGGCCATAACAAGTATCTAATAGGGAGATTTCAAAAAGATTTATCTTAACATAAAATGCTATTTTTCATATAAAAATATTAATATGCATAGTTAGATGCCAATGATGGCATTGTCCACAACAATATTCAATGGGGCTATGCAGCTTACAATACTGAATGCTCTTTTAGAAACAGTCCCAACATTAACAGGTGTAATTACATTTCAGGAGATTAAAAAGCTTGTCTTTTCCTGGTCTACCTCTACATATACTAAACCTTATTTTGGCAATGTATTGTGTTGACAGTGATAAAATGGGCATAACTAGGCAAAGAAAACAGAGCAATGCCATTGTGTTCGTCAGCAAATTTGAGTAAAAATTCAATTAACAAAGCAACACATTGCAGAAAATTAAAGTGATCGCAGGTAAAAATGGAAAATGATTTTGTTTCTTCAATATGCCTCAATTGAATTCCCGACTCAGGCGACTGACAGTGTGGAGTTTGCACGTTCTCCCCGTGTCTGCGTGGGTTTCCTCCGGGTGCTCCGGTTTCCTCCCACAGTCCAAAGATGTGCGGGTCAGGTGAATTGGCCATGCTAAATTGCCCGTACCATTAGATAATGGGGTAAATGTAGGGGTATGGGTGGGTTGCGCTTCGGCGGGTCGGTGTGGGCTTGTTGGGCCGAAGGGCCTGTTTCCACACTGTAAGTAATCTAATCTAATCTAATCTGAATAATCTTCTACCAAATATCACTCACTTGCAAGTGATGCAGAGAATCATTTTACTTTGGGTCAACTAAAAAATTAACAATAATAGAAACAAAGATTCATTAAAAATACAAATCTGATATAACACTTTGACGTAAGTAATCATTGGGAATATTGTCCAGATCTATTCTGGAATGCCAGAACCTCAGCAGTCATGCTGCTATGCAGTGTAACAGAATTTTCACCTCCAAAGCATGTTCATAATTATGGGGATAAAGTAGGAGAAGTCATAAGGAAACTTAACCCTCTCCACAAATGAAAAATGTTTCCATATATTTTCAGCATGGACAGACAATGGTTTAATTTCAGCTTCTGCTGTATCTGAGTGCATGGTTGTAATTGATATCCCAATATATTTATTATGGCAATAAAATGGCCTGGTTTCCTCTGATTGGAACTTGTACTGAAGAATTTAGAAAAATTCAAACAGAAATAACAAACATAAGATATCTGAGGAAGAGTTCTGAGGAAGGATCACTAGACCCAAAATGTTAACTCTGATTTCTCTCCACAGATGCTGCTAGATTGACTGAGCTTTTCCAGGGCTGAAAATGCATTGCTGGAAAAGCACAGCAGGTCAGGCAGCATCCAAGGAGCAGGAGAGTTGACAATTCGGGCATGAGCCTTCTTCAGGAAGGGCCCTTCCCATGAACTTTTCCAGGATTTTAATTTTTATTTCTTAAATACAGCATCTGCAGTTCTTTATGTTTTTATTTAACATGAGACATCCACACTCAAAAACTTTCAAGTAAGCATTTTTGACACCAAAGCCTGTCCATCATCTACCAGGTACCAAGTGGGATGAAATGCTCACTACTTTGTCTGAAGAATGCAGCTTCAACAACATTCAAGAAGCTTAACATCATCCACGACACAAACCCGTATAATAGGATCTCCCACTGATGCATAATTGTAGTACTCGGTGTTATCAACCAGGTCAGACCCCCTCGAAGCATTTCAAGAAAGTAGCCCAGACCCTAATTTTCATAGTTGTTTTAAGCAGGTGTAGAGCAGATATTCCAGGAGTGATGCAGCTGATCAAACCACTTAGTTTTAAACAAGCAGAATTTATTTACAAGGTTACCAAATGAAACACAAACAAAAGAGAACAGAATATAGAATAACTTAACCTATCCATAAACTCAACAGATTATCCCAACTTAATGATGCTGTTCCAAATACTTGCCACAATCTCCAAAAACACCCCCTGGCAAAAAAGGTAAAATAAAACACAGGGTTTTATAGGACAGAGAGAGAGAGAGAGAGAGAGAGAGAGAGAGATGGCAGAGAGATTTAGCATGAAACACCTTCTTTCATGGAGCTGGTTCTTGGTCCAGCAGCCTCAAAACTGACTAACTAGCAGCTCTGAACCCAAACCAAACCAGAGAAAAGCTAAGCTAGGAGAACTGGCCACTCCCCTTTCATTGTACAAGTGTTTCTTTTAAAATTGAAAGTCTTCTTCTTGAGGCAGTATCTGTTACCTATAATCAAATTGGCCGTAAAACCCATCCAAGCCAAATCGTTCAGAATCGCTGCTCTTACAATCTCTGTGGGGAAAAAAAGCCAAAGACAACATTACCTTCTGAAAGGATCAGCATCGTCACAAGTACCATAAACAAGATGAACAGCAATAACTTGCCTCAGCAAAATCTAATGCATATTTCAAACTTATGATCACTGGCCCTAAAAAGACAAAAGCAGCAAATGTAAGTCAAATTTCCTCCACTCCATTTTCACTTGGAATTATATTGCATTCCTTCAATGTGGTTTGATTAAAAACTTAAATGCCCTACGTACTGTGACTACACCTGCAAAACATGAAAGTTGCAACAGTTTAAGAAGGTGACTCAACTTCACTTTCTCAAGAGTAAATATAGATGGGCAATTAAAGATTGACTTAGTCAGCAATGTCTATATCCCTTGACTAATTGAAGAAAGTGGTACAAATGTCAAGAGTCCAAAGACAAAATTGTGCAACACACCTTCAGGATGCCTATTGAAAATTGATTGCATTCTCTGAATATTTTGTAAGCAGTGTTTATTGAAATATTTGGCAAAGCAGGCCCTTTGTTCATGGCATCAATACATGTAACTCTGAGCACACTTGTAAACACAAGCTCCCTCCAAATCAGGAGATACAGCTTTTCAGGCAGAAAATCGGGAACATCAATACTGGTGCCCCCAATCTCAGATCTACATTTATTGTGTAATGAAGGCTTTAACTAGTTTTCTCTTGGAGGAATAATAGCATGGGTCTGTTTTTAGATCACGGATTTAACTGGTGTAATGGTCACATCACCTGCTGAGTGGCAGCTTTGAGACGTTTAAACCTTTTAATTACTCAGCCCTCATCAACGTTATTTTGCAAGACTGCCAGTGCTTATCTAATGGCAACATGCAGGGCACCAACTGAAAAGCTGGATAATCTGGCTGCCCTCTCGCAGAGCTGAGCTTCAAGAGACGGGAGACAATTCTGAGGAGTAGGGGCAGAGGATAATCACTAAGCAACCAGCATGGAATGTCAAGACATGAGTGAGTCAAGATGGCCCCATGTGTGGTCACAATAATCATTGGCAATGCTATGTTATTGTCAGTTACATGAACAGAACAGCATAATTTATCCTATTTAAGAATAACTGTAGGAAGTGCTGGTGAAACTCAGCAGGTCTGGCAGCAGCTGTGGAGGGAGAAACAGAGTTAAAGTTTCAAGTATGATATGAGTCTTCTTCAGAACCCGTCTTTAAGGATGACTGGCTCGGGTATTTCACATCTGCTACATGGTGATTGGTTTGGGATCTTGAAACTAGTGTGGGATCCTGAATTCTTCTTTCTAAAGAAAAAGGCCAGTTGAAGCGACTTATTTTTAGAGTCTCTAAAAATTCAAGCTTGGTGGGTTTCAGGTGACCAATCTATTTGTCCATTTCCTTGCCGCTCTGTTTGTCACCATCATAAAAGCAGTGGGCCAATAATAAATCACACAACCTCCCCCATTCCCGTCAATTTAAATCCAGACTTGTTTCAATCAGACATCATCAATACATCCTCCCATCTAGTGAAATTGCTGTTGCTATTGTCATTGATCAAGGTTTATCCATATGTCAGTAGGTAATGAATGTGGTAAACGCTGTGCAGTTTCCAATAAGAATGGTGATAGCCAAAAGTTAAATATGTCACTGTTGATGACAGAGTGCTGCCTCTTCATGCCCGAGCACTTTGGAAGTACTGGTATAGAGGTGAAGTTTTATTCATTTCCATTGGTTTGTTCCAAGGGGAGGAAAAATATTCTTACATTAAACTTTTCCACTTTGCAGGATGTGAAATGTCATCAATGTCCGCTGGCCATGTCCTCAGTAATGTGTCACGTCTGTCAGTGAGCCATGTGGTTCCATCTCTGAGCTGTGCTTATTAGTATTCCACCAAGGTACATATTTCATTCAATACCTGACAGTTTGTAGAGGCAAGACAGCTGCAGGGAAGGCTCTGTGTCGACTGCAGTATCTGTTAGCAGAAAGAAACATTGACTTTCTTGTAAGCAACACCTAAACTTGCATGTCTTGCAAAACAAATTAAAACTATCAAGCTGATTTTGTACACTTAACCTATTAGTGATGAGATCTTTTTGCTGGAAAATCTTGATGTATGAAAAAAAAAGCTGTATCCTCATTGTGAATGCCATGAAAACTGCAGTACATATTTCCTTCACCAGTATGTATTTAAAACAATTCTGAGCATTTGTGTACACTTTTCCCTTATTTCATTCCCCTGCAACTAAGGTTGGTCTGTGCTGAAGGATATGGGTCAACTGAAGATATGATTAGAGAGATCAGACAAATCTCCCTGCTGATATTTGTCAGACCTCTGAGATGAAATGCAGTGTTCCTCTCAAAGAGGTGCCTACAAATCGATAGGACTCAACCCAGAGATAGTAAGGTTGGATTAACAGCTACTGCTGTCAAATTTGGATTTTGTGTCTGAGAGTGCTACATGGCACTACTATTGCTGCCATGCTGCTGCAATTGCATTCAGTATATTTTCCTCTCTGAACATTTATTTTCATAGAGCTTTATGCTTTTTTTTGGTATTATTTAGGGTAATTTGTCCCAGGCTTCATTGGAAAGGATGAATGGCCAAAAATGAGCAGACACGCAAATAACATTACTGATTTTTTTTGATCAAATAATTGTAGTACGTCGGTTTATTTTGTTTGAGAAAGAAAATCATTGGAGAATTCATTAAGTCTTGTATGAGGTACTTTACTCTTTTAAATCAGTGTCTTTGCTCCTACAAATCCACCTGAAAGCCTGTTTTATGTGTTGCTCATTCTTGGGGGCAAGAACTTCTAAACTTGATTCTAAGTTATATTTTTGTTATTTGAAGCTATGAGCCTTTATTGTACGTTCATAATTTAAGACAAACCAACATCAAGGAGTTACCTTTTCTCTGCTGTTTATCTTCTGATGAGATCAAATTTCAGACGTTTTGTTTAGGCACAAAAATTTAGAAATATCAAACCTCCTTTCAAAATGGTGTCCCCTGGTGGTAGGCGAAACTCCATCACTCATCACTGAGTCCACTCCAGATACCTTGTGTTTCAATGACCAGATATGAATCAACTCTTCGAAGGCAAAGTGCTGGAAATCTGAAGGAAGAATAAAAGGTGTTGGAAAAGCAGTTCTGTTGAAAGGTCACTTGACCTGAAATATTAACTCTATTCTGTTCTACTCATGGTACCTGATTCAGATTGCTTTACCAGCAATCTTTATTTTAATTTTATACTTGTTATAGACAAGGGAGGATGGATAAACTAAAATCCCCTGTTGTCTTTTCCAACTGTTCAAGTGCTGGCTAGCGATGCTCTCGTCCCACGAATGAATGAATAAAATAAAACTCAACCATGGTTAGTTAGGACTGAATGTTACCATATGTTTGCTTAACGTTAATTTATTGAGAGTTATGGAGGATTTTGCTCCATGAGAACTAATAAGATCTCTCGCTGTATCACTCCAAACTTGGAACGTTAGTTATCTGCTACACCCTCACCCAATGCTTGCTCAATTCTACCAACTACCTGTATTGGGAAGATCTCACCACTCAGTAGGTATCCCGGAATCAACTGGTATACCTGGCACACATGTCATTTACAAAAGACCGTTGTGCCCCTGGAACAACACTGCCATTCTGTAGCTTTCTTGCTTGTTGAATGGCATTTCCCCCCATCATCGCAGACAAGGGGAAGTTGGCATTGTCCAAGGTTGGAACTTATGCCATTGCAGTCTTATTTGGAAGAATTTCTCTGCTCAGCCACAGTAAGTGCCACCATCTTTTCTCTGCTATCTCACACCAATGCTGTTTATGCTACTACACAAACCTCCCACCATGGCCTGACCACCCTTACAAGTGCACGCAACATTTTCCCTCACTCGGTCTCACCCATTTCAACCCTTGTCTGTTCAAACCTTTCATGGTCTTTGCACTGACCACTCTTTCAGTTGGGACACCTTGCCTAATTTCCAGCACTAAAACAAACAACCATGATACACACTTTCATCTCACTTAATACCTTCTCTTTTCTTAGCCAAGAAGAAAACAGCTCATAGTCAAGCAGAAAGACTAAGACCAGAGATGGACTGCCTGGTATTTGTCTGCTGACCCCTTATGAGGTGAGGACTCTGTCCTTGACTTCTGTTAGTAGCCTATTAACCATACTCGAGTCTCTGGACTGATACTGGAGGCTGCCCCTTGACTTGTTGGAGGATTACCAACACTCTGAAAGCTGGAAAGGCAAAACAAAATAATGTGGTGGAGAGAGTAAAGTGCAGCAAGGCAAGGTGAGGCAAGGGAGGGTCCTGTGCATGTGCATATCCAGTTAGGTATAAAATGATTAAACGCTAAGAGGACAATTGAGTTGCCCAGTGATGCAACCTGGTCCTATCCATGAGCTGGGGAGTCTGTCATGACACACAATGTGTTCTTGCGGTAGTATTTCAATGCTATTTATTAGGGTATTGTAAAGTGCAGTTTTAAAGTGCAGAAGCAATCTGCAAGTGAACTGGGAAGGTGTCACGAGAGTCTGGACAGGCAGGCAGTTGTTGGATGCCAGTGTCCCTGGATGTGGGGTATGTGCAACTTGGTGATCTAAAGCATGTCCAAGATGGCAGCCTGGAGGAACAAAAGTCACCAGGTACTCACTCTGATTTCCATGTCGGAAATTATTGATGTCTACTTTCTATGCGGTGGGTGGTAGAATAGGAAGCTGCATATTTATGAAGTAAAGTTTAGTGTTAACAATATCTCCACCAATGGGCATCTCACCAATCACCAATGGGAATCTCATTTCAATGCCTAAAATTCTGTTTGAATTCAATGAGACATTAGATTAGATTAGATTAGATTAGACTTACAGTGTGGAAACAGGCCCTTCGGCCCAACAAGTCCACACCGACCCGCCGAAGCGCAACCCACCCATACCCCTACATTTACCCCTTACCTAACACTACGGGCAATTTAGCTTGGCCAATTCACCTGACCCGCACATCTTTGGACTGTGGGAGGAAACCGGAGCACCCGGAGGAAACCCACGCAGACACGGGGAGAACGTGCAAACTCCACACAGTCAGTCGCCTGAGTCGACATTCTTAACAAAAACTGAAAGAACTGCAGTTGATGGAATTCTGAAACAAAACCCTTCTGAAGAAGGGTCACTGGACCTGAAATGTTAACTCTGATTTCTCTCCCCAAATGCTGCCTGACCTGCTGAGATTTTCCAGCAATTTCTGCTTTTGAGACATTCTTGATATCTGGAAGGCATCACTTACCTTCTCATGTGAATATGCCAAATGTTTTGCCTTGCCCATGTCATTCAGGGCACAAAAGAGTCAGCCCATAGTCACCATTAGGCTAGCTTCTTAATCCCAGATCTTTATTGAATTTTAATTTAACCATTTACCATGCTGGGATTTGAAACCATGTCCGTAGAACATTAGCCTGGGCTCTGGATTACAAGTACAATGAAATTTGTTACTCCGCTGCCATCACTTAAACTTTTTAAGTGTGTAAATAAAGAGTGTTATCAGCTCATGCATTCAACCTGCAAGCTTAAATGTTGCGTCAATAACTAACCCTCATCACCCACTCCCTCCACACACACAAACAACAAAGGTACAATTAAAGCAAACATTATATTTGTAGGCAGTAGGAATAGCTGTATGCTCACATGCTGGGATCTTTTCTTAAGACTTCCTCTGGCGACCCAATAAAGGAAGGGATATTTTTATACTCTTGCATTGTAGTTAAAGTTTAAATAGCAGAAGTCAGATATCAACATTATCACATAGTTTTCTTAGAGATACATGTTCAGCAAGCTAAATATTCAGCAAGATCACAAGCTAAACATTTGTGGTCATTGTACTATGAGGTCCAATTTCTTTACAGATGGATAAAAAAATTTTGGAATCATGCTTTTCTTTTCGAAAGCACAACCTCCAGGTTCCTTAAGGTATAGATAACATTACCTGGTTTTGTAGCTGTTGTTTCTTTTGGTGTTCTCTGCGGACTGCAAGTCTTTCCGGGTCTTCAGGTATTAATGCCAGCTAGCTTTACTCAAGTAAGCAGCACTTGTGTGGTGCATCAAAAAGGCTAAGCTGAAGGCCATTTTAATACAATGGAGATAATAGTTGCACTCCTCACACTTAGACCCTACATCCACGCCAATCAGACACCCTAAATTAACCAGACCCATTTGCCAGCACTTGGCCCACATCCTTCTGAACCCTTCTTATTCATGTACCTGTCCAGATGCCTTTTAAATGTTGCAATTGTACCAGCCTCCACCACTTCCCCTAACAGTTCATTCCATACATACATCACTCTTAGCGTGAAAAAGTTTCTCCTGAGGTTTCTTTTATATCTTTCCCCTCTTACCCTAAACCTATGCCCTCTAGTTCTGGACTCTTCCAACCTAGGGAAAAGACCTTTTCTCTTTACCTTATCTATGTCCCTCATGATTTTATAAACCTCTCTAAGGTCACCCCTCAGCCTCCGATGCTCCAAGTACTACAGCACCGGCCTATTCAGTCTTTCCTTGTAGCTCAAACCCTCCATTCCTGGCCACATCCTTGTAAACCTTTTCTGAACCCTTTCAAGTTTCTCAATATCCTTCCAAAGCAGGGAGAACAGAATTACACACAATATTCCAAAAGTGGCCTAACCAATATCCTGTATAGCCTCAACGTGACCTCCCATCTCCAATATTCAATGCTCTGACCAATAAAGGAAAACATTCCAAACACCTTCTTCACTATCCTATCCACCTTAGGCTCCACTTTCAAGGAGCTATGAACCTGCACTCCAAGGTCTCTTTGCCAAGCAGCCACCCACAGAACCTTCCCACTAAGTGTATAAGTCCTGCCCAGATTTGCCTTTTTAAAACTTACTCAGGATGAATTAGATTCTGGTCATCTCTCATTGGCAGCATTCCAACTCCGAGACATTGAATCTGGACTTGGGTTTCAGTTAAATACCTGAACAGTAACAAATGTCAATTTCACAGAAAATGCTTGTAGTGCTATTTCAGGCAGAGAACTTTCAATCAAGAACAAGGAGTTTGCACGTTCTCCCCGTGTGGAGTTTGCACGTTCTCCCCGTGTGGAGTTTGCACGTTCTCCCCGTGTCTGCGTGGGTTTCCTCCGGGTGCTCCGGTTTCCTCCCACAGTCCAAAGATGTGCTGGTCAGGTGAATTGGCCATGTTAAATTGCCCGTAGTGTTAGGTAAGTGGTAAATATAGGGGGTCTGGGTGGGTTGCGCTTCGGCGGGTCGGTGTGGACTTGTTGGGCCGAAGGGCCTGTTTCCACATTGTAAGTAATCTAAAAAAAATTTTGGGAGGTTTGAGACAAAAATTGTGAAAGTCATCTGACCCTGGATGCCATCTTAAACAATTTTGTCACTGTTTCTTTTAAAAGCAAAAGACAGTTCCTGATATTTCCATGTGAAACCAAACCATACTTAAAGTTATGAATAGGAAAATGTCTTTATTTGACATGATAAGTTGTTCAACGTTACACTACATTGCTGTACAGTTTGAATTATTGCTAGTTAACCGAGAGAGAGAGAGAGAGAATGAGTGCTTATGTTCTTCTGAATACTCACTCAAGATTAAAGAGCCCTTGGTTTGGCTAAGATGGAATCTTGTGCTGCAGCAATTATTTAGCTTATGGTTGAATTTGATTTTGAATGAGTTTGTGTTACTTGCATCTTATAGTAATTAATATAGTAAAATACAATGAAAAGCTTTAACCATCGCCACAGTCCAGGACCATTTCTGAGTAACTTAAGAATAAAAGGAGGAAAAAAAATCACTGAAAGAGGATCTACCTTCATTGCATTATCTCCACCATGAATCCTGAGCAGGCTCACCAGTGATATTCGGGTCTCCACGCCATATCCACTGCCTCACTGCCATCTGTGCTGGGACCCACTATCATAGGAGTCGCCACTCCTTAGGTGCCATCTCTTTCCAGCTGGGCCCACCTGGCCAACACCAACAGAGTCTGCTACCTCTGACCGCTGGGGGGCCTGCCACCACTCCACGCATGGCCCGCTCTAGCTGCCTTGCCAATAAAGAAGAGAGAAATGAAAGAAAAGAAAACAAAAGGACAAGAGCAGAATTAAAAAGGGAAAAAAAAGAAAGCGGATGGGAGCAGATTTGCCTCAGGCAAGAGCTCGCACATAGCCCTGGTATCCTGTCACCATCTTGGTTGACAGAAGAAATAATTTTCTGAAAGGATGCCTATTCAGTGTTTTGAAAAGTGTACTTTATGTCCACTTGGAGCTACCATAAACATTTATACCAGCAGAGGGAGTCAACTAGAATTTACAGAAGAAAGTTAATAAAAGATCATTGACATTTCGAGTCCAGTGACTATTATCACTGAAAGGTTAACTCAGCAGCATTTATGGGAAGAAAGCAGATCTTCCTTCAATTTCTATTTCAGATTGCCAGCATTTTCAGCTCTTTATTTAATTTAATATAAAAAAACTATTGCTAATTATCCAATATTACTACTCTGTGTTTTATATTCCATGAATTTCACAAAGGAGTTGAAGTTTATGCTAGAAATGGTCATCCAGAGGATCATTAAGGAGATAATTCCCTCATTAATTCTTGTGTACTCTTATTTCCCTTGCAGACCAATGGTGTTTCCTTGCAAAACATTGATGGCCAAGTGTTTTTGTTTTGCTGCTGATTCATGCAATTAATCAAATTATATAGAGCAGCACAACACGCATTCACTTAGATGCAGTCTTCAGATAATAAATGTTGATAATAGGGTGAGTGAAGTTTTGAAACTATTGACCAAAGTTTCCTAATGGGCTTAAAAATGCCCTAATCAGACCTTTAGCAATTAATGAACAGTAACAGGTTAAATAGCTTTAGGTAGTGCTTGAAATCCTAAGCAATATCTAGTTTACTTCAAAACAGCTTTTTGCATTTAGGAGAAACTGTTAGGTCAAGCATTAGTCAGTAACATATTGTGCTGACTTAAATGAGCACACAGGCAATTGAAGAGGCAATCAACTGCTTAATGAACCTCTGATGACCATTTCTCGCAGAAAGTTCAACACCTTTGTGGAATTCTTGGAACATTAAACAACCAGAGACAGGCAGAATTTTAATTGCGAAAGCAACAATGGCTTCCTGTTATTAAAATGCTTCTGTAAACCCCAGCTGACTCCCTCTACTGGTACAAATACATATGCTAGCTTCAAGTAAACAATATGTTCATTAGACTTTTTAACTAACTGTACACTACATCTTTCACTAATGTGATGTCTTGCATTAACGATATGGCTAAATTAGCATTCAAGACCCCATTTTGGCCTAAACAAGACACATTAATTCCTGAATGAGCCATTGAAAATGAGCTACAAATATGGAATTGGCTCATGTCAAACATTCATCCACACAACTACCAGAGTTGACAAGGAGGGCACTATATATATTTGGGTAGGTTACAGATAGAGTACTGTGTGCAGTTCTGAAATCCACATTATCGCAGCAATGTGATTGCACTGGAGAGGGTGCAGAGGAGGTTTACCAGGATATTGACTGGACTGGAGAGCTTTAGTTAAAAAGAGGGATTTGATAGATTGGGGTTGTTTTCCTTGGAACAGAGGAAACCGTGAGGGAACATAACTGAGTTATAAAGAAAGGCTGGGTGGGCTGGCACTTTTTATTACTGGAGGATAGAATGTTGAGAGATGACCTTATAGAAGTTTATAAAATAATGAGGGGCATAGATGGAGTTAATGGTAGCTATCTTTTCCCGAGGATGGGGATTTCAAGGCTAGGGGGCACATTTTTAAGGTGGGAGGAGAAAGGTTTAAAAATGCATGAAGGTGTTTCGTGTATGGAATGAAGTTTCTGAGGAAGTGGTGGATGTGGGTACAACATTTAAAAGACATTTAGATAAGTACATGAATATAAAAGGTTTGGAGGGATATGGGCCAGGAGCAGGAAGGTGGGACTAATATAGTTGGGATTATGTTCAGCATGGACTGGTTGGACCAAAATGTCTGTTTCTGTGTGGAAAACAAAATCTGCAACTCATTGTCTCCAAATATAGTAAAGGTGAGCCCCCTCATAGCATTTAAGGAGCATTTAGACGTAGAGCTGCATTGCCAAAGTGTGTACGACTGTGAGCTAAGTGCTGGAAAAATGGCATCAGAATATTTAGATGGGCTGAAGGGCCTTTTTTTTAACGCTGTTAAACCTCTATGACTCTTAGAATCTGGAAAGTAGCTGAGCAATTATAGTACAATGAGGTGATATCATAGCAAAGTTAAAAGTCTAAATTGCTTTATGTACACAACGAATTTATTCTAAGTACAGTGTGTTGTTTGGTAAAGAAATGGAACAGAAACTGAACCATGAAGAGGTGAGCTACCAAAAACAAGGGACAGATAAATTACCCATTAATTTATTTTTAATGGTATTGTTCAAGAAAGGAATATTGCCTAAGGCACTGGAAGAATGCCTTACTCTTAATTAAATGGTGATGAGATCATTAGAGCTTATTTAAACCAGGTAGGCAAGACCTCAGTTTTACATCTCAGCCAAGAGGCAACACTTTTGAGAATCTAGTATTGCCTTAGCAGCTCTCTATGCTGTCAGCATCTTCATAGAGTACGGCTCAAAGCCATTATCCTCTGACTGAATGCCAAGATTATTCGAGGTTGATGTACACTGAAGCTGGTTCATCTTGCACAAGTGGGATCTGAGCTTCCAGCTATCAGAGCTTTAGCAGCAGGTACCAATCTCAGAGTAAACTTAAATAAAACAAAAAAAAAACTGCGGAAACTGGATATCTGAAACAAAAAGCAGAAATTGCTGGAGAAAGTCAACAGGTCTGGAAGCATCTGTGGGAAGAACGCAGAGTGAAGAGAAATCAAAATTAACATTTCGGGTCCAGTGACGCTTCCTCAGAACTGCTTACCTCTTCCCCTGTCCCCACTTTGGCTTCAACATAAACACTACTTTTTTCTGAACTACTTATAGTTCTGAGGAAGAGTCACTGGACCCGAAACATTAACTCTGATTTCTCTTCACAGATGTTGTCAGACCTGCTGAGCTTTTCCAGCAACTTCTGTTTTTGTTTCTGATTTATAGCATCTCTAGTTCTTTCAGCTTTTAAAAAAAGCAGACAGAATATTTCAAGCCTGGTGACTCTTCACCAGGACAATTAGTAGCTTGGAAAAAGTGATATTTATGCCGGAGCCAAAGTGGGGATAGGGGAAAAGGTGAGTGGAATAAGAAAAAAAACTATCAATTTTGTTTCCAAATTCTACCTTGCCCTCACCTTCACTTTAAGTAAACAAGCAGGAGACTGGAAGAACATAGCAAGCCTGGCAGCATCAGGATGTGGAGATTGTTTCGGGTATAACCTTTCTTTAGGACTTTGGGTTGGTGTAAGGGGAGCTACAGGTAAAGAGGGGTGGGTGGTGTGGGAGGGCTAGGTGAACACAAGTAGAGGGTACAACCTGGTTGGTCGATGGGAGGAATGAATCCAGTTGGTAGCTATGAAGGGAGGGCCAGTTAGAGAAATGGAAGGGAGGAGGTGGGAGAGGGACTGGGAAGGGTGTTGGAGGATGAGGAGGGAGGTAGTTTGAAATTGGAGAACTCAAAGTTGAGTCGTCTAGTTTGTAGGCTTCCCAGGCGGAAGATGAGGTGTTGTTCCTCCAACTTTTTGTCTGATTCGCTATGGCAATGGAGCAAGCCAAGGATGGTCATGTTGGAAAGGGAGTGGGAATGCAAATTAAAATGGATGGTGACTGGGAGGTCATGTCAACCTCTGCGGGCCCAGCTGAGATGCTAGGCAAAACATTCCCTTAGTTTATGTTTGGTCTCACAAATGTACAGAAGACCACATTGTGAATACTTGGGCCATCTCACTTCTCCCTTTCCTTCCTCAACATCTCTGTTTCCATTTCTGGGGATAAACTGGCCACCAATATCCACTACTATCCCACTGACTTCCAGAGTTAGCTTGACAATACATCCTTACACCGTGTTTCCTGAAAGGACTCCATTCCATTCCCCTGGTTTCTCCATCTCTATCACAAATGTTCCAATGATGCCACCTTCTGGAGGGGACACACAGAACTGTCCACCTTTATCCTCAACCAAGGATTCCTCACTACTGTGGTCAAGAGGGCCCTTACTTCTACCCAGCTCTTGCATTTTTGTCCTCACCTCTTCCCTTCCCTGTCGGAAACAATGATGGGGTCCATCTGGTCCTCACTTACCATCCCACAAGACTGTGCATACAGAGGATTATAAGGTGCTATTTCCATCATCTCTAATGCAATGCCACAGCCAGAAACACATTCCCTTCCACTCTCTTGGTTGTTCCCTCTGGGACACTCTGGCACACTGCTGCTCCACTCCCAACATCTTGCCACACTCCCACAGCACCTTCCCCTACAATCGCAGAAGGTGTAACACCTGTCCATTTACCTCCCCCCTCCGCACCATCTGAGGCCGCAGATATACTTTCCAGGTGAAGCAGTGATTTACCTGCACTTCATTCAATCTAGTGCACTATATTCATTGTTCACAATGTGGCCTCCTCTACACTGGGGAGATGAAAGGCAAGTTGGATGACTGCTTTGTGAAACAGCCTCATTCCTCAAAAATGACCCTGAGCTTTCAGTTGCTTGCCACTTCAACACACCACTGTGTTCGCACATCGACATTTCTGCCACAGACCTGCTGCAGTGCTCCAGCGAGCCTCAGTGCAAGCTCAAAGATAATATCTCATTTTCCCCTTGGGGACCCTGCAGCCTCTAGGACTCAACATCAAGTTCAATAGTTTTAGAGCCTGATTCCATCCTTCCATGTTTTTTTTAACCACAATTCACTTGGCCCTGTTATGATATGGGTTGCTTTTAGCACAGTCACACATTGCCATGTACCCCTGGGCTTTTATCACATTATCAAGTTGCATTTATCACACTTTACCCATTTTCTCACTTTCTCTTATCTCTTACTCCTGATTCAGCTTTTCTTCTGTCCTAACCTGTTATCCATAATCTACTTTGGTCAGCATGGGCTAATTTGGGCCGTAGGGTCTGTCTCCATGCTGTAGGACTCTATGACACCACGTGTTTACCTCCCCCTTTTATATCCCACTCTTGTTAGGCTCTGCCTCCACCCAACTGTGGACCTCTCCCTTTCTCTGTGCCATCCCGCCCCCAACATTGGCTTCAGTGTATATATCACATTTTCCTGGCTGCTAAGAGTTCTGATGAAGAGCCATTGAACTTGAAACATTAACTCTGCTTTCTTCCCATGGATGCTACCAGACCTGCTGATTTTCCTCAGAGCAGACTTGCCAATTTTCCTCAGGCTAGCTACCAGGATGTGCTAATAAAATTGAGACTACCTAGTGGCTGATGTTAATGATTCTGACAAGGGTCCAGTACCCATTTAATGAAACATGGAAGAGCAACTCTTCAGAGAATCATGGGACTGTCACCAAATCCAGCAACATAAAAACATCTGGTAAACATAATTAACAGTGCCAAACTATGGTCAAAGCATTCTGAAGATAAACTCTGTTACACACGGTGGCTCAGTGGTTAGCACTGCTGCCTCACAGCACCAGCAACCTGGATTGGATTCCATCTTCAGGCAACTGTCTGTCTGGAGTTTGCACATTCTCCTTGGATTTGTGTTGGTTTCCTCCCACAGTTCAAAGGTAGGTAGGTTAGGTGAATTTCCATGCTAAATTGCCCATCGTGTTTAGGGATGTGTAGGCTGGATGCATTAGTCAGGGGAATGGGTCTGAGTGAGGTATTCTTTGGAGGGTCAGTGTGGACTTGTTAGTCCAAAAGGCCAGTTTCCAAACTATTCTGGCTCCACGACTCTAATAGCCTGTATTTTATTTGCAATCCAGTTAAATCAGTAGTTTTTATTTTCTAATTTGGAAGCTAATGCCTCTTTAGTTTCATTTGAGAACTAAAATTTAAAAGTTGGATGTTGCATTGAGAAAGCAGACAATTTTGAAATGAAATAAATTTACTGAGAACCAAATTAAAACAAAATTAAATGGAGGTAATAATGAATGTCTATGCAGACAGCATAATTTCTTTCAGGCATGATCTTGTCAGACTGTCACTGCACATACAATGATGTTAATTATTATCTTCCAATGAACCTTCTCAGGCATAAATGAGAGAAACAAAAGTTCAAACTCAATATGAATTTCCTGTCATACGCTTCCAAATTAGTATATTTGGGTAGACATATTAAGCTGTATTAGTCATTGGACATGTGATATTTCAATAACAACTTTTCAAAATTTTTTTTGTAATAAAAGCATCCAAGAAACCATAGAAGCAATTAGTCTGGTTCCCCTCATGTTTGTTAATAGCTTCCCTTTCAACTATTTTACCTTCTTTCAGGTGGAAGGGCTTTGCTTCAATTTGAGGCTGTACTTTGATGATATTGTTAAACTTGATGACCATTAAGTGGAGATTTTTTGATGTTTAACAAGCTCTACACTTTCCATCAGAATCCATTTCGATGATGGAACCATAGAGTTTCAAAATTATGTTCACTTCCTAAAGTTTGCTGGAATAGTTACGATTTTTTTTAAGGAGGGAAGTGTGTGCCCATGACTTTGGAAAGTTAATAATCAGAATGGCAGTTATCAGTCACAATTTTGGAAACCTCAAACTGTGAGGAAACAAGAAGAAATTGCCAGCAAGACTTAGTGATCAATTTAAATTTGTGGGGTTTTTTTTCGAAGAATTGTTCAGTGAGATAGTTGCTAATATCCTTATTTCATAACCATAGTGCATTGAAATCTTATGAAGGTCAATAGCCCTGGCAAGCTAGCTAGTGCATGTGGCCATCGGTTTTAAAAGTAGACAGTCATGGGATCCATTGAATCCTATGAGGGAAGGAAATGAATCACTCAACCATTCTTTTGCCCAGATGAAGGTGAATATCTGTCATAAGTGTGTGGGAGGTGAATGAAATAAAATGGTGAAAATAAGTGAATTAACTGATGAAAGTCCAAATCTTATAACATCAGCACCATCACATCATCTTCTTGGAAAGCACTGCCCTACTTATCAAAAATTCTAAAAGTAGTCTATACAATTATTGCTCTGATATCAATGCATGTTGTTAGTTTATCCTTGATTCAATGCTGAGTCACATAGACCAAGGCAAGAACGGGACCATCAAGTGTTTTCTGAAGGTATTCAAGGAGAAAGGAGGTGACGGTGCTCTCACATAGTGCATATAGCACAGTTGGGCAGCTTGATAACAGTCCCTTCAGACCAACTCATCCATGCCATCCAGATATCCTAAATAAATCTAATCACATTTGCCAGCATTTGGTGCATATCCCTGTAAACCCTTCCTATTGATGTACCCATCCAGATGCCTTTTAACTGTTGTAATGGTGCCAGTCTTCGCCACTTCCTCAGGCAGCTTGGTCCACACACGCACAACCCTTTGCATGAAAAGGTTGCCCCTTATGTTCAGTGTGAATATTTCCCCTCTCACCTTAAACCTATGCCCTCTAGTTTTGGACTCCCCCACCTCAAGGAAAACACCTTGTCTATTTATCCTATTCATGTCCCTCATGATTTTATAAACCTCTATAAGATCACCCCCTCAGCCTCTGACGCTCCAGGAAAAAAAGCCCCAGCCTATTCAATCTCTCCCTATAGCTCAAACCGTCCAACCCTGCAAACATCCTTGTAAATCTTTTCTAAGCTCTTTCAAATTTCACAACATCCTTGCTATAGCAGGGAGACCAGAAATGCATGCAGTACTCTAAAAGTGGCCTAACCAATGTCTTGTACAGCTGCAACATGACCTCTCAACTTTTATACTCAATACACTTATCAATAATGGCAAACATACCAAACTTACTTCTTCAGTATTCTATCTACCTGTGACTCAATTTTCAAGGAGCTATGAACCTGCACTCCCCAGGAGCTTCCCCAGTCCTGTCTGCAGCACCATTATTCATTTTCCCCACACAGAGGAGCTGGATTGAAATAATCCATTTGTACAATCCCTACGCCACAGCAAGCAGCAAGCAGCAGATCAAAATAACCCCGAAGGTGGATGCCAGTGGGAACATCCTCCACCCACCCTCCAGCTTTGCGATTTGAGAGAACTGAGCCTATCTGCCGTAGGTGGGGCAGCCTCGAATATGCCGAACCTGCGGGAGAGCAGGGCGCATGGCAGCGGACTGCAAAGTAAACTGTAAATGGGAGGGTCACCTGACTAAGGACTGCAAGGAGTCCAAAAGCTGCAACCTGTGTGAGGAAGCAGGCCACCTATACAAGGCCTGCACAAGTTGGGGGATGGCGCCATATACGCTCAGATGGCTGGAAGTGGCAACACAAGCCTTGGAACCCCAGAGGGCAGTAACATGCCACCTCCCAGCAGAAAAACAGAATCAAGATGCACCTAGAAGGAAAGACAGGCCAGAGAGGCGGAAAGGGTAACCAGCACAGAAGCACAATAACCAACCTAACCTCCACCTGAACAGACAGAATTGATGAAGAAGGACAGGGGAGTGGATGCAGTGAGAAACAACTGGAAAAGAAATCATGTTAGAGTCCCAAAGCCCCACAGCAAAACGAAAAGAGGCAACTGCATGACAGCTACACTAGTAATTGCTTCTCCAACGAAGGCATGCCATCAACAAAAAAGAGACAGGGTACCACAGTCAGGAAGGAGAGGAGCAGGCCCCGAGCTGGAAATGCTGAACTTGCTGAGGGGCCCAGTGAAGCCCAATCTCCAGCCATTGGGAATCACGGGGAAACCACTGCACCACAACTTTGGGAAACCGGGATCAATGATGTTCTGACAGTCTGTCAGTCTCAGAACTGGATCCTGTTGTCTTCATCCTCACCCTGACATCACCAGAGCAGGGGAATCCCCTCCAGGGAGGAGCAGGATGGCTACCTCAGTGTCCAAAAATTTGCCCCCACCACAAGGATGGAGGGAGTTCCCCAATGACAAGACTTCAGATGAACGGACATTGGGTAATCCTATAAACTGTTAAAAATGGATGTTTAAATTGCCAGTATTAACATGTATTAATGGTATTAGCATTAAATCTATTACGCGATGTGTTTTCACTTTGGCTTACTTGGCCAACGTCAAAAGCAGGCCTCCTGTTTCTACATGTGTGTGGGATATCACATCTCTGCAGCTACGGGAGATAGTTGACTCATGGGCCTTCGATTTGGTCAGTTGGGTATGATCGCCATTTCTCCGGCCTGGGGAGGCAATGTCACCATCTCCAAGGTTAAGGAGGTGTTGGGCAGGCACCTCCTCATAGCAGACATTATATCCAGAAACCCTGCTCTGACTAATTAACATGTATGCTCTGGTGGTACAGAGTGAGAGGCTGGCCGTCCTATAGCAAAAACATCCAGGCCAGTCGTTCTGGCTAGAGATTTCAACTGCATCATCGATGTTGCTGGATGAACTGGAGAGGCTGACAGCAAACTCGACTTCATGTCCAGATTCCTGATGGAAACGGTTAAAGTTGCCAAGATGCACAATGTTTTCAGCACCCCTGCAGATGGGCTACAGCATAGATACACCTGACCACGGGTAGACAGGTCTATCCGCCTAAGTATAGATTTCCTGTTTGCCTCCCACACGTTCTCGGTCAGATCCGCTGACTACTGCCTCCTGCTGGCCAACTGCCTTCTACAGGACGAGCAGTGGGCTGGTAAGGGGACATATTATTCCTTAATATCGATTGGATTAAATGGTATGAAAAAAATCAGATAACTTTCCCTTCCCTGATTCATCACAGTGTCTGTAATTCAGGTTTTAGTTTATAAACTCTGAGCGGAAACTGCTCAAATTTCAAACACTTACTGGACAATTCTGTCCTAGATCAGAATGGTATCAAGGAGCCCCAACATTCTGCAGCCTCAATGCATCACGTGTTATTATTGTGGGTTTTAATTATTTAATTCCATTACTCATTTAAGTTGCTTTTCTAATATTTTATTTACTTCATCACCAACTTGCATACTACATTAAGGCACAAGATAAAAGAGATTGCTTCCAGAGACTGACTAAACTGCTAGCTCTTGTCTCTTTAGTAGAGAACAATCAATTCTATCAGCTCCAATAAATGTAGCTCCGTGCCCGACTGCCTATCGCATGATCCAGTTTCACTACACAGGGTCAGGTGAACCCTGTATATAATTGCAAGATGAGGGGCTCTGTGTCACAGTGGTAATGTCCCTCTCTCTGGGCCTGATATCCTGGGTTCAAGCTCCAGCATTTTAGAAGTGTGCCATAATACATCTGGACAGGTTGATTAAATATATCTACAATTGACAGTGGACTTTCTCCATTTTGTATCCAGCTCCTCTGAGATATTACTCAAAAGTTTTTGCTGTTTTTCATGGTCCTCACATTTATGAAATACCCCCAATTTATCTTAAAAGTAAAGCAAAATAATGCAGATGCTGGAAATCTAAACACAGACAATGCTTGAGACTGTAAGCACATCCAGCATTATGTGTGGAGAGAGAAATAGAATTGACATTTCAAGTCCATTATGACTGTTCTTTTGGACTTGAAACATTAAAACTGTTTCTGTCTCCATAGCCAGTCCTGTTGAGTTTCTCCAGCATTTTCTGCATCTGTTCCCAATTTATCTTACTTGGGTTCAAAGAATTTCTACAGTTATAATTAGTTTAATACAATTTCACATTTAAGATATACATTTTTGCTTTCCTTAAGTGCCAAGATGGAGGGAGATCTTTCGGCTACAATAGAATTTTATAAGTACTGTTTAAGTGTACTTATATCACTTATATCAGTTCAGGAATTATCAATTATTCAGTTGAAAAGTCACAGTAATGAGCTAGAGTAATGAGGCAGGCATAAAATTCCATAAATTTGAATGTTTTTAAGAAGAGAGAAATGTTTTAAAGCTGGTTATCTTGCCTTCATCAGGAAATAAAATGCAAGAATTTCAACTTTGAAACAATCATCACAATTACAGGAGAAAAGTAGCGCTGATTGTTTGCAAGTTGAATTTGACTGGATGAATTATTGCTTTGGAGAAGATAATGGGAAATTATCGGCTTCTCAAGCTCTTCACTCATTAAAGAACATGCATAACTTGAATTGGAGGTGCCGATATTGGACTGGTGTATACAAAGTTAAAATCAGACATCACCAGGTTATAGTCAAACAGATATATTTGGAATCACTAGCTTTCAGAGTGCTGCCCCTTCATCAGGTGGTTGTGGCGTATAAGATCGCAAGACACAGAATTTATAGCAGAAGTTTACAGTGTGATATTACTGAAATTATATATTGAAAAAGACCTGGATTTTTTAAGAATTGCATCTTTTACAATGACCATGTTGGTTTCAGTTCTTTCATGTGTAAATCCCAGAACTTTTTTAAAGTTACATTCTCAAATGAACTTTAACAATAAGTGCCATGTCGGCCCAGGTAATGCATTGAAGGTGTGAGGTGCCCTGTGTGAGGCTGTCTGTGCCCCAATGTTCAGACTGATTCTAATCTAATCAAAAAATAACTTGAAGATATTGATTTTGTTTACAGAGAATGGGTCTGTGCATGACTGCTTCTTTCCAGCAAGTATAAATGAAGCACACTTACGGAAAACAAAAAGTAAATTGCTGGAGAAACTCAGCTCAGCTTCTGAAGAAGGTTCGCTGGACCTGAAACATTGACTTTCCTATTTCGTCAGACTTGCTGGGATTCTCCAGCAATTTCTGCTTTTTTTTGAGGCACATTTTAAATTTCAATGATTATCTTAAATTGTGTGTTAGTACAGCTACTTGCATACTCAAACTTTCAGCAAGAGATGCTCAATTGTAGTATCACATTGTGAAGGGAAAATATTGGGTTTGGCATGAGTCAACCCCCATATCAGTGTATTTGAGATGATTAACAAAATTTTAAATGAAGAAAGCAATTAAATGAGAAAGAATTAGGGAACTAAGTGGGTAAGAAGAAGTCGATTCATTAAGTAAGATTCATTATTTTATTCTTACTCAAGAAAGGTTAAAAGAAACACACAAGCAAGCTCAAAATGGTGTTGATAAAGCAGACTGCCAGACTCAACTAATTTCCTATTCATGTCAGTAAGTCCCCCTCAATTCCATGGATATTCACCTTAGCTAACAGTCTCTTGTGGGGACTTAGAGAGAGTAGCACAGAAGATAGTGAGATTAGATTTAGATTAGAGATTTTAAGCAACCTTCTATATTTGATACATGTAAAACAAATTATTTGGCTGATCCAGAACATTTTGGAATTCACGTACTGTACTATCTATGCACCTTAAAAGGAAAAGACATCAGATGTTTCTCAATGAGAGCATCTCACTATGCTCAGCTTGCTTGCTCCTAAATTAGGAAACCCATCTGTTAGATGGGGCTAATTGAAGATGAATTCCCTGCTGAGGTGCAGGCTGTGTAGTTACTTGAAGGGCTGTAATGGATCCTTGTGTAACAAAGGTCTCCACTCAGTATTCCCAGTGCCACAGCCAGACATATGAGTAGTCTGCCTCCATGTCCTCCAAGAAGTGGATGTTTGGAGCATGGCATTAATCAAGAGATGAGAGTAGATTGTAACATGGACAACACCTTTATTATGGGGACTTCCATCTGGATGTGAATTGGGCAGATCAATTGAGTACTCAAGTTATAGTCACTAAGTTTCTGGGGTTTGTTGAAGTTTTTTTACAGCAATATGTTGAGGAGCCAACTCGAGGACAGACCATTTTAGATCTAGTGTATTTAAACAGGCTGGTTTACAATCTTGTCATAAAAGAATCTTTAGGGATGTGTGATCACAATATGATAGAATTTTACATTGGTTTTGAAAATGAGCCAGTTTATTCTGAATCAAGTGTGTTCAGATTGAATAAAGCGGATTATGACGGCATGAGACACAGATAGCTGGAGTAGATTTGGAAGGTACTACAAAAGTCATGGACAATGGATGGTCTTTAAAGAACTGTTATATGACTTGCAGAAACTATATAACCCTTCAAAGTACAAACACTCAACAAGCCAGAGTTCCTTTAGGTACACAGGAACTCAGCCCCTCGGGCCTGCCCTGCCATTCAATAAAATCATGACTGATCTGTGGTCTAACTCCAAATGCTTAATGAAAATTTGTCTGTCTCAAACATAAATTTAACACCTAAATTAGCATTGACCAGCATTTGAGGAAGAGAGTACCAAACCCCACTACTTTGAGTACTTCAAAACACATTTGAACATCCCTCATGAATGGACTGACCCTATTTTTTAGTCTCTACTCCTGAATTCTAGAATCTCCAAACAGTGGCAATAGTTTATCTACACCCTGTCTTTCCCTGTTAATATATCCTGAAGACATTGATTGGATCACCCCTTAACCATCTAAATTTTAGAGAATAAAGGCCTAGTTTCTCCTCATAGCTTAACCTCTGAAATTCAGGTACCATCCTGAAGCATTGAACTCCCTCCAGGGCCAAACCATCCTTCTTAAGCCCAGACCTGAGAGGTACCAAATATTTTCCTTGTTGGGCCCTGCAGTGAGTCACAGAAAGAATGAGAGACATGTTGACCTTTAAAGCCACAGGAATGGAATATCCATGAGTGAAGCTTGGCTGTTGGTCATTACTAGTTAGGGGATCAATATGGGTGAGAATCGTCTTGGAGAGATGCAGCCTCCTCCTGCACTGTTGCCCTGGAATAGTAGCCTACCCTTGTGTGCTGAGTGACTGGGGCATTCCCCAGTCCCTCTAAGACTCCATCATGCTGTTTGAAATGAGCCTCTTGCCACTGTGTTTCATAGCACACAAGCTACTGTAAAACTTCCAACAGTTTTCAGATGATATGGAGCTTGGAAATAGATTTAAACATTGCCTTAGCTTCTCTCTTAATACTATTACTTCTTGGTTATTGGGTGTGATTTCTGAACCGTCCTTTGCCTCCTACTTGCTATAGATCATGGGCATCAAAAAGAAACTTCATGTATTAAAGGCATGGTGAACTTGCCCACACCACTGAAGTCCCTCATATAGACTTCACATCTCAGTTAACCTGGTGTAGTTTCCACCAGCTTCTAGATCTGCCCAGCTTAGATGGAAATACCATGAGGAATGAAAAGCAAATTTCTTCAAGTCCTTCCCATATCTGTGCATGGATTCGTTGGATCACAACCACCATGTATTTTGTGCCAGGGAAAATGGCATCTATTGGGAAATGGCTCATAGCTATGATTGTCCTCTGATATCATTTTGCTCAGTGCTGGTTGGAGACAATTCACCTTGCTATTTTTCAGATTGTCTTTCAATGAAGGAGTATCTTCTACGTTGTGTAGATCTGCATGAGCAATAAAGAATTCAGTCCATATTAAATAACCTAAATCATTAATATGTTATTTGAAATAAAGAATTTTTCACTCATTGACATTTTGTGTTTTTACTGTATTCATGAAAACATAAGCATGTTCATAGTCTGACTTTGAGTTAGTCATTTAACAAAAAAAACCATACCAGCCTCTTGCTTATAGGCAATGAATTTTATGTGATCAGTCATATCAAATGTTGATATTGGAAATTAGTTAAGTCTCGAAGTAGCACAAATTATAATAATGAGTTCAAATAGGTATTGCATGATGATATATATTGAATTAATCTCAATGATTTCATGTTCAGATAGTTAGCAGTTTTAAGGAGATCATGTTCTCTAAGGAAATTCTTATCTACTTAATTTTCAACATGAATGTAATTATTTGCAGACTTACACATGCACACTTACTATTCCCATAAATATCAGAATCCTTAGATGATTAACACATGATAAACATCTATTAGTAAAAGACTTATGTGCATGATAGCTCTTAATTAACTCTGAAGGGGTAAAGCTGTACAAAGCTCTTAGGGAAATGCTGAAAATTTGAGATTAAACTCATTGCAAGGCAACAACTCTTAAAATTCTAACCATGTTCGACTCTGCTATGTAAGGCTGAAACTATTATAATGCTACCAATGAGCCGTCTATTACTGATAGTAATAGCACAGTATGGGTGGAGTGAAAATTAAGTTACAATCTACACTCAACTACAACAGTTGTTAAAATTCGTATAAGGAATTGTATGACTTTGAAGACTAATAGGGTGTAGGTTTGCTCGCTTAGCTGTAGGTTTGATATTCAGACGTTTCATTAACTGGCTAGGTAACATCATCAGTGGCGACCTCCAAGTGAAGCGAAGCTGTTGTCTCCTGCTTTCTATTTATATCTTTCTCCTGGATGGGGTTCCTGGGCTTTGTGGTGATGTCATTTCCTGTTCGTTTTCTAAGGGGTTGATAGATGGCATCTAGATCTGTGTGCTTGTTTATGGCGTTGTGGTTGGAGTGCCAGGCCTCTAGGAATTCTCTGGCATGTCTTTGCTTAGCCTGTCCCAGGATAGATGTGTTTTCCCAGTTGAAATGGTGGGTTTTTTTCATCCGTGTGTAGGGCTATGAGGGAGAGGGGGTCATGTCTTTTTGTGCCTGACTGGTGTTCGTGTATCCTGGTGGCTAACTTTCTTCCTGTTTGTCCTACGTAGTGTTTGTGGCAGTCCTTACATGGAATTTTGTAGATGACGTTGGATTTGTCCATGGGTAGTACTGGGTCTTTTAAGTTTGTTAGATTTTGTTTGAGAGAGTTGGTGGGTTTCCGAGGGGTCTCAGTAGTCTGGCTGTCATTTCTGAAACTTCTTTGATGCATGGTAAGGTGGTTAGGGTTTCTGGCTGTGTTTGGTCTGCTTGTTGTGGTTTGTTCTTGAGGAATCTGCGCACTGTGTTTTTTGAGTATCCGTTCTTCTTGAATACATCGTATAGGTGGTTCTCCTCTGTTTTCCGAAGTTCGTCTGTGCTGCAGTGTGTGGTGGCTCGTTGGAATAGTGTTCTGATACAGCTTTATTTGTGTGTGTTGGGATGGTTGCTGGTGTAGTTGAGTATTTGGTCAGTGTTTGTCGGTTTTCTGTATACGCAGGTTTGTAATTCTCCCTTGTCCTTTCTTTTTACTGTGACATCCAGAAATTCGAGTTTGTTGTCAGTTTCTTCCTCCTTGGTGAACTTTATGCCTGTGAGGGTGTTGTTGATGATGTTAAATGTCTCTTCTATCTTATTTCATTTTGTGATGACAAAGGTGTCATCTACGTAGTGAACCCAGATTTTTGGTTTGATGATTGGTTGGGCTGTTTGTTCTAGCCTTTGCATTACCGCTTCTGCTATGAATCCTGATAGCGGCAAACCGACAAACACTGACCAAATACTTAACTACACCAGCAATCATCCCAACACACACAAATAAAGCTGTATCAGAACACTATTCCAATGAGCCACCACACACTGCAGCACAGACGAACTTCGAAAAACAGAGGAGAACCACCTATACAACATATTCAAGAAGAACGCATACTCAAAAAACACAGTGCGCAGATTCCTCAAGAACAAAACATGACAAGCAGACCAAACACAACCAGAAACCCTAACCACCTTACCATATATCAAAGAAATTTCAGAAATGACAGCCAGACTACGTAAACCCCTCGGAATCCTAGTAGCACACAAACCCACCAACTCTCTCACACAAAATCTAACAAACTTAAAAGACCCACTACTACCCATGGACAAATCCAACGTCATCTACAAAATTCCATGTAAGGACTGCCACAAACACTACGTAGGACAAACAGGAAGAAAGTTAACCACCAGGATACACGAACACCAGTCAGGCACAAAAAGACATGACCCCCTCTCCCTCATAGCCCTACACACGGATGAAAAAAAACCACCATTTCAACTGGGAAAACACATCTATCCTGGGACAGGCTAAGCAAAGACATACCAGAGAATTCCTAGAGGCCTGGCACTCCAACCACAACGCCATAAACAAGCACACAGATCTAGATGCCATCTATCAACCCCTTAGAAAACGAACAGGAAATGACATCACCACAAAGCCCAGGAACCCCATCCAGGAGAAAGATATAAATAGAAAGCAGGAGACAACAGCTTCGCTTCACTTGGAGGTCGCCACTGATGATGTTACCTAGCCAGGTAATGAAACGTCTGTATATCAAACCTACAGCTCAGCAAGCAAACCTACAGCCTAATCCTCAACCTGTGCTACAAACCTTCACGAACCTTTGAAGTCTAAGTCTGAAGACAGTTCTTGATTTTACATATTCAACTAGTCTGCCTTGAACCCACACTCATAGTGTGACATCAAAACCATACAATGCAAAAGAGTGAAAAAAGAACTGCAGATGTTAAAGATCTGAAACAAAAGAAAACAGAAAATACTGGAGAAAGTCAGCAGATCTGGCAGCAACTGTTAACGCTTCGAGCTCCATGTGTCTTTGTCAGACAGGTCAGACTAAAAGAACATGTGTACATAATTGCACAAACATTTGTAATGATTGGCATTGCAAGTTTTAAATGGATGACAGCTTTCTATAATAACATGTCTGTTGCAGTTGGTAATACTTAATGACAACACAAGCACTGTTTCTTATGTATTGCTCCAAAATGAATAAGATTTTAAGAAGTGCTCTTGATTGCCACTTTTTGATTTGGGATTGGGTCCTTTGGATTTTTGTTAAACATGGAATTCCTAATCATTTCCAAGTGACTTGGATCTTAGTTGTGTTAAGGTTTTCTGTGAATACAGTATTTATAGCTATGACAACAAAACCTCATAGCTAGCTTGTTTCCTTGACTCTTCCTTTTTCCTGACTGCCTCTTAGAATCATAGAGGTATATGGATGTACAGTATGGAAACAGACCCTTTGATCTAACTCATCCATGCCGACCAGACATCCTAAATTAATCTAGTCCCATTTTCCAGCATTTGGCCTATGTCCCTCTAAACTCTTTGTATTCAGATACCCTTCCAGATGCCTTTGAAATGCTGCAGTTGTACCAGCCTCCACCACTTCTTCTGGCATCTCATTCCATACATGCATCACCCTCTGCATGAAAAAGTTGTCCCTTAGGTCCTTTAAAATATTTCCCCTGTCACTCTCAATCTATTCCCTCTAATTCTGGACTCCCCCACTCCGGGGAAAAGACCTTGTCTATTTACCCTATTCATGCCTCTCATGATTTTATGAAGTTTGATAAGGTCAACCCTCAACCTCCGGTACTCCAGGGAAAATGACCCAAGCCTACTCAGACTCTCCCTATAGTTCAAACCTTTCAACTCTGACAATTTGCTTATAAGTCTTTTCTGAAGTCCTCCAAGTTTCACAACATCTTTCCAATAGCAGGGAGACCAGAATTGAATGCAGTATTCCAAAAGTGGCCTAACCAATGTTCTGTACGGCCGCAACATGACCTCCCAACTGCTATACTTCTGCCAACATTTTCCTCACAGTCTCATTAACACAAACATGAAGCCTTTCCTTTATACCCTTTCAGTTCTGAAGCCAATTTTGAATTGCATGTGATGATACAAAAGTCACTTGCAAGAGATCTTAAAGAAAATGACTGCCTGATTGTAAAATAGATGCCAGTTATTGATTACATACACATATCGGAATGTAGGTAATTAATGCATCTGACAAAACTGTAAACTTTAAAGGGCCCCAAGTTAGAGTTTATTGATTGGTTATCTGTCTTTTGTAAAGACTTTAAAATTTTCTTTTTAATAAGTGCAAACTGTACATCAATGTGATAAGTTTAAAAGCAGATTTGAAAAATCAAATATGTCCCACTTAATAAATTAAAAATGAAAAAAAAACCAAGGATGCTGTAAATCAGAAACAAAAGCAGAAAATGCTGGAAAAGCTCAGCGCTTCCTGCAGCAGCTGTGGAGAGAAATCAGAATTAAAATTTCGGGTTGCGTGATCCTTCCTCAGAAAGTGCTAATTATTTCTTGGCATGCCCAATATAGTGGTTACTGAATTAACAAACAACTACTGAGATTTCTGAAATTTGTAAGGTCCATTGGTAAAGTTTCAGATTTGTGCCATGATATACAAGTTTCCTTTAATCTGCTGCCCAAAACCCGATATGGAATATGTCACAATAAAACAAAGAAATCCTATTTCTTATCTCATCATCTGCTGATTAATCAGATATTTCATATAGCTATACCATGCAACTGCAAAGTAATCCACATCCATAGGAAAAGTTCCCAAAATGTGACTCAGGCAGATAGAAGTGGCACCGATATCATTACTGGGCGATATACCAGCCAGAACAGAAGAGCCATGAATCAATCATCCTTAGTAATTGGGAATCAAGCTGGGCATTTTGGATAAGAAAACTGACAGGTTGATATTGCTCAGTATCTATTTCACAGAAAGTATGGAGTTGCATCTTGGTTTATGATTCCCATGCTAAATCCCATAAAGTCTTTCAGAGAGAAAAATAAAGCCATGAGAACAGTCACACATTATTCCATGAATATGTTAAAAGAGAAGTTCAGTGTTAATAAAAAGTATAAAACATGTTGAGACATTTTCAACTTTATAGACATCAGATAAGTGTAATTGTTTATGCCATCTTTCATGATAGATTCACTAATAACTGCACAATCTTCATCAATCAACCTTTGGTACTTTGCTAAGAGTAAGTCTGCAGATTAACATATTGTGTTTCATGCTCCTTGGCTACCCAAAGCTGACTTGCTTGAAGCAGTTGATAATTTAAATGGCTAGCTGCCTTCACGAGCCACGTGAGCAAATTCCAAACTGATTCCATTCCCAGCTCTACAAAAATGGGTGTTGTTGTTGTTGGACAGAGTAGTGATTGCAATGACATCAGCCAGATGGATCTCATAGAATCTGAGTTCTCTGATTGGGGCTGTTGAACTGGTCCAACCAGGCTGGCATATATAAACAGGAGAATCATGGGTTTCATTTACTCTTAGAGCTGAATCTGTGCTAGCTGGGTCATATACTATGAACATGTAAATAAAGGATGACTTGGTGATGGGATTTTGGCTTTTATGGGGTTATTTCAGGAAGTGACTTGAAATTTCTGGTCTATTTTCATTGTGAAAGAGAAGCTGTTCATCATGGTGAAAATCCAGGCCTTAACATTCAACAAACTGGCATTCTGTTTGCTTTGCACAGCTTTCAATTCCTCCCCTTAAGTCTAAGGGGTGCAGTCATGAAAGCATGTACCTTTGTTTGAGCATTTAGAAATGGGCAATAAATGTTATATCGACAATATTTTTGCCTTCTGCTGTCCAAATGGATTTGTTCGACTCATTCATAAGTGGATAGAAATGATGATAATGGTTTATCTTGAATTATAAATGCCAGACCTCATATATTCCATTGTTTCATTAGAATTAAACAAGGGTCGGGGTTGCTTCTGCCCAGTGTTAGGTTGAGTTGTGTAACCTGTGATGACCACAATCCATGAATTAACAAAACAATACTTGTACACTAATAATTTTGTGGGACTGGGGTTGAAGAATGCTGCTGTGTGCCAAAGGCAAGGTTTATTTTATATCCAGGCATTCTGATTTTGCTAGTCTTGACATTGATTTTAAATATCCTTCATCAGGCATTCACATTGATAAACTGTATAAATCTAAATTATAATTAAGTTGTTGGCTTTCTTGCATGTCGTTTGACCACAGGTAGAAAAAAATGCCACCTGACTTTCTCAAATGGTGATTACTTTTCTAGCTCCTTCAATAAACCTGATGATTCTAGCCAATTTCTTTTAATTAGAAGTTCTACGTACTGCCTTGTATTCTCAGCTACGAATTTCTACAAATGCATTCCCCAAATTGAATGTGATGTCAGTTAGAAATGAGCCATATAAAATCTCTGTTTTCCCAGCCAGTCAATAACTATTGATGATTTGAGGCTGTAACTCATTTCATAAATCTAAGTGGAATTAAATGAAGCACCATCAATCTGTTTGGAGCAACAGAGTGTTATCAGAAAAAGTGAAGTATCAAATTTTAGCCGTGTTTCTTGTATAAGTTGTAATTCTACTGTTGGTGAAGGTTTAGTTGTGGTGATGAAGCTCATTCTTCAGATCGATTGACAGTATATTTACCTGTTGCTATCTCAATGGATTTGTTTAACTAGGTCAGAACTGGATAGAAAAAGTGATGATAATAGTTTATTCCGGACAATAAATGTCAGACCTCATATTCTCCAACATTTTGTTAGAATTAAACAAACATTTATGTTGCTTCTGAACGGTGTTAGATTGAGATGAAAGTTGTGTTACCACTGCTTACAATCACAAATGTCGGCTCTCTCTTTTTCAAATTATTTAACATGATCCCTGAATCACACTGCTATTCACTTTAGTTTTGTTATTCTATTGTCAGTTCAGCTCAACTTTTTGTCTTGCATATCTTATTGTTGAGAGCGCAGCTCAAAGCTCTTGAACAACTTTGGAAGTTCCTTATTCTTTTTTTGTGTGGTTGATGCTATGCCATGAGTCTGAACTCAAGACAGATCAGTCAAGGGGAAGACAATGTCAAGAATTATTTTCGGGCTTAGACTTCAAAGTCTCAACATTTATGATACACCATCTTAAGCACTGCTGTATCTGATAATTATACATGTAACAAGCTCTGACTTCATAAAAACCAAAGAACTGCAGATGCTGGAAATCAGAAACAAAAAGTTCTGGTAAGGGTCACTGGACCCAGAACGTTAACTCTGATTTCTCTCCGCATTTGTTGCTGACAAGCTGAGTTTTTACAGCAGTTTCTGATTTTGTTTCTGACTTTATAGCTACATGAGGTAAGGACTAAACTATCTTCATTGTGTTTTGATATTTATGTGCTCCTCATATATATTCAAATGAATTACTGAGATTACTTATTTTTACAGCCTACATTGAATATATTTGTTCTTAAATCTCTTTGACTTGATTCATCATAACCAACAGGAAGATCAGGAAAGTCTAACACCCAGTATAGAAGCACTTGAGGTAAATTTGATGATCTTGCTTTCCTTCTGCTGGCTTCCAGGAGGTCAGAGATTCAATCAAGCAATCTGACTGAAAGAACTTGTGATGTAACTATATAAGAATTATGAAGTAGTTATACTTCTGCTCCATTATTAGCATCAGTTGTCCTTGTTAGTTCCCTGGATATTAAATGAAATAGTTCATTCCTATGTAGTTGCACAGTCGGTTCTGCTATAGTGCGTGTTTCCTCAACATGAATTGGCTTTAACACAATTGAAGTATTTAGACCTTTATTTGTAGAATGGGAACTTACTTACCTGTATTGGCTATAAAGCAATTCCAGCTCCATGTTTAATGACATGGCTAACGCGTGATTTACTTATAACTTGAGATTGCACAAGAACAGAACTATTGCATTATATCAGAACCGACTCTACATCAATCTGTAACATATCTTACAGAAATGATCTGTTTTACTACAATTAGTATATTGTTGGCAGAAGGCTGGACAATTTTACAGTCACCAAATCATAGAATAAGACAGTCTAGAAACAGGCCCTCTCACTGGCCTACCATATCTGTGCTGGCTAACAAATACCAAACTACACACATCTCATTTGCCTGCATTTGGTCCATAACCCCCTATGCTCTGGCATTTTAAGAGCTCACTAATATCTCACCTAGGACAAGATATTTTGGTATTCGATTGCTTAGGATTTTGCATGGTCAGATGCAATACATAGTTCAGATAAGTGCCATGTGTCTTCTGGTCAGACCAGTTATTATGCTTTCAGCAGTCAACATGTGTTGGAGAATGTTTTGCATTAAATGAAATTTTAATTGAGTAATACATCTTGAACAGTTTTCTCAACTCTTTATCCATTGCTATTTTACTTTTCATTTGAAAACTAGATCTTCCTTTGATTGAATGTGTTCAGTGACTGATTTATCAAAGAGAGATACAGCAATTATTTTGCAAATGGGCTCTTGTGGAATCTTACTTTAGAGATCCTGTGTACTATTAGAGTGAAATCAGCAAACAATAAAACAGGACACATCATCTGGTGGCTTTTAAGCATAAGTCAGTGTATGATATCCATGTGTAGTCCATCATAATAAACAGCAAGTTGGGAACAATCATGAGGCACCTATTTTACACTCTTCGTCAATGGGTTAGCTTTCAATGTTTCAGAGTTTGCATAGTCTGCTGAATTGTGCTCCCGTGAAAAGTTGAAAGGTAGAATTAAACATGACTCACTGATTCCATTCATTGTCTCGCAGGATGAATGTAAGTGTAGGTGATTTGATCCTGCTACAATCCTTGCACATTGTCTGAAAGCACAGTATAGTCCACATTAAAGTACAGCACATTGGACACAGTCATTAACATTATGGTCCCAGCAATTGCTAGCCACATACTTGCATCCTGGGGCAACAGATTCAATCTTTTTAACCTGAGTCCTCCTTCGGTACCAGCACTAATCACCATTTTGGTGGTATGGAACAGCTGCCTGTTTTTGATTAGTTGGCAGCTTCCAGAGTTGGGTGTTTTTTTCATGTAGGAGAAATTGGTGAAGGAAATAATACCTGCAAGTCTGGGAATCCAATTGGCCATAAGCAGTCTGCCAATTTGGATTAAATATCTTTGGGATTCTCAGAATTGGCCAAAAAAGGGTGTGCAACTGATATTCCAGTTGATAAACAGACTCACTGCTATGACCAAGATCACCACAAAACTTCTGTCCAAAGAGATTTTAGATTACTAAACAAATCAAAATAGTACTTCCGCAAAAGGATCCATTAAATCCATTGGACTTCAGTACACAGGATTAATGTGCCCTCACATTATTTATTTGTGCAAGTTTCTTCAGGATTTTGAGAATCCTGAATGTGCTTAATTGCAAAAGTGAATGAGAGGACTTTACATTCAATTTAAAACATGGTCTTTTTTTTTGGAAAAGTATTAAAAAAGAGATTTATAATGAGTCATTTTGATGGAAAAGTTGCCACAACATATGGCAACATTATTTTTATGTGCAGATGAACATGAAGTGCAGCGCAAGGAGGGACTTGGCACATTACCATAGTGAATTTGATTGTGTACAAATCCACATTCAAAAATCTATCCAGATAGAATTGTGTAGAAATGAATTAACAATTGTTATAGCCAGACATGACTGAAATGGCAGGGTTTAATTAGTGATGTATTTTTAGTGAGGTTTTTATTAACAGATGATAAAATCTTGTTTTGTTGTCGGTTGTGAGATTTTCTAATGTTCTAGATTTGAAAAGAAAGGAATATTTACTTGCTTTTGTTATACCTTTTTGTTCTTCTCAATAGAACCTCAGACTGTTACAAACTTTCACTAATTAGTTTCAAATTCTAATACTCATTAATACTAAGCCGTATTGGACAACCCACTTACCCAGTAATTGCATTCAGAAGTACTGCGGATGTCTTTTCAATGGTATAACAATTGATAATGACTGAGAACAATCTCTCTGGCCCTCAGAGAAACAATATGAGTGTGGAATCTCATTCTTTTAGAAGGAAATTAATGCTGGAGAGCTAACAAATAAAAAGTTTTTTAAAGTTAAGTTTTCCAATTTGCTCTTTTTGTTCTCCTTAGACGCAACTGTATTTTCAATCTTTACTTCACAACTCGTAAAGGATGTAAATGTAATTTATGTTTCCTAATATTAATTTCCTTTGTGCTTCAGCTAAACCAAGAAAATAGTGACCAACCTACTCAAAGAGATAGAATGGAACCTTAAGTAAGCCTTAAGACCACAGGACTTATTGCCTGTTTGTTTTTTAAAGTTCTGCTTCCAGTCACATAAGTTTATTCAGTATTGTGAAACTTGGCAGCAGTAAGGTAAACATTAGTGCATTAAAGAAATGAGTGTTTTTGCATTATAGCTACTGGATCAAGATTCTGCCTGAGGGAAGCTTCAATAGACAGATGACCATCCCATACCTCCCACCACCCAACTCTTCCAGAGACCTGAAACCTCCAAACTCACATGTGACCCTAAATAGCCCTCTTGACCATGTTCTATTCCAGAAAGCTAGTTGGTGAAGAATAGAACTGGAAGCAACATTAACACACCTTTTTATATTTATCAACAAAGTTCCCACATTATAGATATATACCTCCTAACCTAACAGTTACAATTTCTTGCCTTGTTTATGCAAAGCAATTCAGACAAGATAGCAGTAAATGCGATAATCCCCAACTCCAAGCCTCCAAATTTCTTCTCCACTAGTAATGGTTCCACAATTCCTCTCACTACCAGACATCTGACATGCATTGAATGATTATGGAGAATTTCAACTACATACATTTCAATTTAAAGCAATGATTCAAAATTTGAAACAGTTTTCAATTTAATAGTCTTTTACAGTTGAACAGTATATTTAGGATTGATTCATTAAAATTTAATAAGTTTAAACATAGGATTGAAATTCAGATTTAGACTTCATTGTCATGTGTCCTCAAGTATAAAAAACACAGGAGTACAGTGAAAAGACTTCAATGTCATCACACATGGCACCATCTTAGCCGCTAGTACCTCAGTACAAAAACTTAAGAACAAAGTAGAAAGAAATAAGGAACAAAATTAAAATTAAGCATTGCAGTCCTTCTTAGTATTAAGTCGAAAAATAAAGAAATAAAGCTATAAGTTCAAACAATATAGTCTTTCTTAAGTGTTCAGCACGGTGCTATTTCCTACAAATTCCACTTTGGCACACTTTCCCCTCTATAGCTTGATCTCCTCTGCTCTTGTCATTGCTGCAGATGTCAGCAGAACTTCCATCGCTACATTGGGCTCGCTCCTGGGATCTCAGATGGCCGAAGTCATAATCCAGGTCTTCAGCTGCTGCCACACATTGAATTGCCAAGGCCCTAATCTAAGTCCCATCTGCGCAGGGTCTCAGGAACTCACCGCCCCAGTCACTGCCTAACACAGGACATCCAGCCTACTGCCAAATTCAATGAGCCTGATATTGTCACTGCTGCTGCCTGTCTCCAGAAGGTAGGTTAGGCGAAATAATACCAAAAAAAATCTAAAATTCAGTTCTTGGTAATTATTACAGGGAAATATTGCATATCTCAATGTTCATATTATAACATGATTTCAGTTGTTAGAGCGAAGCAATTAGCATCCTAGCAATTTTTTTTGACAATGTAATGACATTTGCACATAGAGTCATAGAGCCATAGAGATTTACAGCATGGAAACAGACCCTTCGGTCCAACCCATCCATGCCAACCACATATCCCAACCCAATCTTGTCCCACCTGCCAGCAACCGGCCCATATCCCTTCCTATTCATAGACCCATCTAAATGCCTCTTAAATGTTGCAATTGTACCAGCCTCCATCACTTCCTCTGGCAACTCATTCCGTACACATACCACCCTCTGTGTGAAAACGTTGCCCTTGAGGTCTCTTTTATATCTTTTCCCTCTCAGCCTAAACATATGCCCTCTAGTTCTGGACTCCCCAACCCCAAGGAAAAGACTTTGCCTATTTATCCTATCCATGACCCTTATAATTTTATAAACCTCTATAAGGTCACCCCTCATTCTCAAAGGAAAACAGCCCCAGCCTGTTCAGCCTCTCCCTGTAGCTCAGATCCTCCAACCCTGGCAATATCCTTATAAATCTTTTCTGAACCCTTTCAAGTTTCACAACATCTTGCCGATAGGAAGGAGACCAGAATTGCACACAATATTCCAACAGTTACCTAACCAATGTCCTATACAGCCGCAACATGACCTCCCAGCTCCTGTACTCAATGCTCTGACCAAAGAAGGAAAGCATACCAAACGCCTTCTTCACTATCCTATCTACCTGCGACTCAACTTTTAAGGAGCTATGAACCTGCAGTCCAAGGTCTCTTTGTTCAGCAACACTCCCCAAGACCTTACCATTAAGTGTATAAGTCCTGCTAAGTTTTGCTTATCCAAAATGTAGCACCTCGCATTTATCTGAATTAAACTCCATCTGCCACTCCTCAGCCCATTGGCCCATCTAGTCCAGATCCTGTTGTAATCTGAGGTAACCCTCTTCGCTGTCCATTACACCTCCAATTTTGGTGTCATCTGCAAACTTACTAACTGTAACTCTTATGCTCACATCCAAATCATTTATGAAAATGACAAAAAGTAGAGGGCCCAGCACCAATCCTTGTGGCACTCCACTGGTCACAGGCCTCCAGTCTGGAAAATAACCCTCCACCACCACCCTCTGTCTTCTACCTTTGAGCCAGTTCTGCATCCAAATGGCTAGTTCTCCCTGTATTCCATGAGATCTAACCTTGCTAATCAGTCTCCCATCAGGATCCTTGTGGAACGCCTTACTGAAGTCCATATAGATCACATCTACTGCTCTGCCCTCATCAATCTTCTTTGTTACTTCATCAAAAAACTCAATCAAGTTTGTGAGACATGATTTCCCACTCACAAAGCCGTGTTGACTATCCCGAATCAGTCCTTGCCTTTCCAAATGCATGTATATCCTGTCCCTCAGGATTCCCTCCAACAACTTGCCCACCACCAAGGTCAAGCTCACTGGTTTATAGTTTCCTGGCTTGTCCTTACCACCCTTCTTAAACAGTGGCACCATGTTTGCCAACCTCCAGTCTTCCAGTACTTCACCTGTGACTATCGATGATACGGGCGATGATTATGGGCGGCACGGTGGCACAGTGGTTAGCACTGCTGCCTCACAGCGCCTGAAGACCCGGGTTCAATTCCCGACTCAGGCGACTGACTGTGTGGAGTTTGCACGTTCTCCCCGTGTCTGCGTGGGTTTCCTCCGGGTGCTCCGGTTTCCTCCCACAATCCAAAAATGTGCGGGTCAGGTGAATTGGCCATGCTAAATTGCCCGTAGTGTGAGGTAAGGGGTAATGTAGGGGTATGGGTGGGTTTCGCTTCGGCGGGTCGGTGTGGACTTGTTGGGCCGAAGGGCCTGTTTCCACACTGTAAGTCTAATCTAATCTAAAATATCTCAGCAAGAGGCCCAGCAATCACTTCTCTGGCTTCCCACAGAGTTCTCGGATACACCTGATCAGGTCCTGGGGATTTATCCACCTTTAACTGTTTCAAGGCATCGAGCACTTCCTCCTCTGTAATCTGAACATTTTGCAAGATGTCACCATCTATTTCCCTACAGTCTATATCTTCCATATCCTTTTCCACAGTAAATACTGATGCAAAATATTCATTTAGTATCTCCCCCATTTTCTGTGGCTCCACACAAAGGCCGCGTTGTTGATCTTTGAGGGGGCCTATTGTTTCCCTAGTTACCCTTTTGTCCTTAATATATTTGTAAAACCCCTTTGGGTTCTCCTTAATTCTATTTGCTAAAGCTATCTCATGTTCCCGTTTTGCCCTCCTGATTTCCCTCTTAAGTATACTCCTATTTTCTTTGTACTCGTCTAAGGATTCACTCGATCTATCCTGTCTGTACCTGACATATGCTTCCTTCTTTTTCTTAACTGAATCCTCAATTTCTTTAGTCATCCAGCATTCCCTATAGTTACCAGCCTTCCCTTTCACCCTGACAGGAATATACTTTCTCTGGATTCTTGTTATCTCATTTCTGAAGGCTTCCCATTTTCCAGCCATCCCTTTACCTGCAAACATCTGCCTCCAATCACCTTTTGAAAGTTTTTGCCTAATACCGTCAAAATCAGCCTTTCTCCAATTTAGAACTTCAACTTTTAGATCTGGTCTATCCTTTTCCATCATGATTTTAAAACAAATAGAATTATGGTCACTGGCCCCAAAGTGCTCCCCCACTGACACCTCAGTCACCTGCCCTGCCTTATTTCCCAAGAGTAGGTCAAGTTTTGCACCTTCTCTAGGAGGTACATCCACATACTGAATCAGAAAATTGTCTTGTACACACTTAAGAAATTCCTCTCCATCTAAACCTTTAACACTATGGCAGTCCCAGTTGATGTTTGGAAAGTTAAAATCCCCTACCATAACCACCCTATTATTCTTACAGATATCTTTATCTGGGCATAATCAATAAGATTACTGCAGATGTATTCCTTAGGGTTAGTTTATTGATGTGGTCAAGATTAAAGTTTTTTATTCTTTATTCCTGATAATGTTATAAAGTGTCCTGAATATTTTAAGACTGGAATAACAAGAGTGATGGGTTGAATCTTCTCATTATTTTAGCAAATTGTTTCTTCGGTGAGATTCATGGTGGGGTGCGGGTCAACCATGGTCCATGTCAATGTTTCTCACCTAGCCATATGGCTCATGAGTTATGTAGGAAGGTAAAAACAATGACTGCAGATGCTGGAAACCAGATTCTGGATTAGTGGTGCTGGAAGAGCACAGCATTTCAGGCAGCATCCAAGGTGCAGTGAAATCGCGTTTCGGGCAAAAGCCCTTCATCAGGAATAAAGGCAGTGAGCCTGAAGCGTGAAGTGCTTTTGCCCGAAATGCGATTTCGCTGCACTTTGGATGCTGCCTGAACTGCTGTGCTCTTCCAGCACCACTAATCCAAAATCATGAATTATGTAATCATGGCAGAAGAGGTGGAAGTGCTTGTCGCTGCTGGGACTTTAGATTAGATTGGATTTTCTACAGTATGGAAACAGGCCCTTCGGCACAACAAGTCCATACCAACCCTCCGAAAAGTAACTCACACAGATCCATTCCCCTACCCTATATTTACCCCTGACTCATGCACCTAACACTATGGGCAATTTAACATGTCTAATTCACCTGACCTGCATATCTTTGGATTTTGGGAGGAAACCAGAGCACCCAGAGGAAACCCATGCAGTCACAGGGAGAATGTGCAAACTCCACACAGACAGTTGCCCGAAGCAGGAATCAAAGCTGGGTCCCTGGTGCTATGAGGCATTAGTGCTAACCACTGAGCCACCAAACCACGCCCTTTTACAATGTTCACACCACTGGTGCTATTTTTAAAAGTCCAGAAGCACAGCTAAGAACTGCCCATTGCAATGTGGTCAGGCATCCTTATTCCCAAAGGACATAGAATTATAGTATCCCTACAGTGTGGAAGCAAGCTATTCAGCACATCAAGTCCACACTGACTCTCAAAAGAGCATTCCACCCAGACCTACCCCTTAACCCTACATCATTCATGGCTAACCCATCCCTGGACACTACAGGCTATTTAGCATGGCCATGCCACCTAACCTGCACATCTTTGGACTGTGGGAGGAAGTAAGAGTACCCAGAGGAAATCCATGCAGATGTGGGGAAAATGTGCAAACTCTACACAGTCAGCCGCCTGAGGGTGGAATTGAACCTGGGTTCCTGGTGCTGTGAGGCAGCATTGCTAACCACAGAATAACCATGCTAACATAGCCCAGACAGGAAATTTGGCCTCCTCACTTTGCCTATAGGGATCTGGATGGGGTAGTTAATTTTTACCTGCTGTCCAGTGAAGGAACCCATGCCACCAAACACAGCCAGCCTGGACAAAGGTGCTGGCCTGGATTAAAGGAGTAATCTGCCATAAAATAAATGTCTAGCAGTGAAGGAAGAAGGTGAATAAATGACCTTCATGTGCTCAACAAGTATGAGTGCCACCATTTCTCTCTGCTCCCTCATATTCACAGGGCCACCATGTAGCCAAACTCTGCCACTGCTTACAACTCTCACCAAGGCTCATGGACTGCAAGTTTTATTTTTGCATGTAGCATATCCAATCAACAATTCTCAATGATCACATTCTCCCAAATTGCCAATGCTTCCTGCCCTCTGCCCTCTCTTGCATCAGCATCACCATTAACTGCTCTTCTATCCACTTCCATCATGCTCAATTTCTCTTCTGCTGTCTCATTGTGTGAATAAATGTCTCATAACTGGAAAAAGACAACCAGTGATGGACATTAGTGTCTTCATGCGTATGAAGAAAATGTTCTGGATTTGGCCAGGAGAGATTGCGGATTCTTGTGTGAATGGACGGACAATGAACCAAGTGAACTTCTTTGTGCTATACTGCACTACTCTCCCATTAATACCGGTGCTAACTCATTCCTATCATAAACAAACTTTTAGTTCTTTTACACAACTAATTTCTTCCTTTTTATTCAACCATAAGTGGTACCCAGCAAACAGCCATGCAGCTCACCTGAACCTCTGAGGAGGAAGTCTTTCAACCCCCAGAGGATACATTGACTCGACTTTCATCTGCACTGTCAAGTAGTTCACAGACTTTCACCTCAGTGGGTATTCCATCTGGATTAAACTTGGAAACGCGATCTGGTGAATACATCCGCAGGGTGGCATGGTAGCTCAGTGGTTAGCACTGCTGCCTCAGCACCAGGGACCCAGGTTCGATTCTGATCTTGGGCAACTGTCTGTGTGGAGTTTGCACATTCTCCCCATGTCTGCGTGGGTTTCCTCCGGGTGCACCGGTTTCCTCTCATAATCCAAAAATGTGCAGGTTAGGTGAATTGGCCATGCTAAATTGCCTATAGTGTTTGGTGAAGGAGTGAAGGGGTAAATGTAAGGGAATGGGTCTGGGTGGGTTGCTTTTTGAAGGGTCGGTGTGGACTTGTTGGGCCGAAGGGCCTGTTTCCACTGTAAGTAATCTAATCTAATCAAATTTCCACAGCTGGTTGAAAAAGAAATGACCCAGATCTCTGATGCCCAGCACTGTTTGAGACTGGGCACTTGCTCAGCCCCAGGCAGAAGATGGTCTTGGCAATTAATGACTTCACGAAAGGCTCAAGAGCATCAGGCAAGCTTGCCAGAGGCAGTTAGTAAACTGATCATAGCATGCTAACTCCATCATACTACTGTGATACTGTGGGTTTCTTAATGCTACTGCCATGAAGAGTCAGGTCAAACATACTCAGTGTCTGCTAGACATACACACAGAATTGGACTCCGTCCCTCTTGCCATAGCTGCTTAGCAGGCACTAATAGGGAGGAAGGAGCCACACTCCCACGGACTCCCGGAGTTTCATCTCAGGAAATTTCAGATGTGCCTGGCATCTCCACATCTCTCACACAATGACATCACCTCCAGAAGTCCAAACTGAGAAGAGTCAGCCTGCCCAAATGTCCCCAGGGATGGAAAGTCCAATCTTCCAGGCCAACAGCAAGAACTGCCGAGTGGGCTCCCTTCACCCAGTTACAGAGAACAGGACTGCACTTAGACACAGTTAAGAGGGAAAAATCAGAAAAACCAAACCCATTCAAGCACACAGATAGCACTGTTGATACTTCATTGTAAAGCATTTTGTCGATATATGATCACTCACACTTTTAAAATGTCTGCTTGGAATGAGATGAAAATTCAGAGTTGATGTAATTTTGACAAGCACCAGGCTGGGATTCCTTCTCAGTACAAATCCTACTCCAAAAGTTGATGCAGTTTTGTGATGATGGCTTGAGGCGTGTTTAGTCTTCTCCTGCACTGGTTCTCTGAAAGTGAGAGAAGATGACTAAGAGACCAATAGTTCTGATTTTGTTTACCTTCTCCATATCCTTGGGGATCTTCATCTGCTGCTTCTCACTCTGTTGGTTGCTGTGCTTGTTGGGTTTGCTGACAATATTGAAATCGCTATCTCCTTTGATACTGTTGGCTGAGTTGTATCAAGGCGGAATGAATTCCCCAACTGTGATTTTTGTCTCTGATACATGAGCCGATAATCTGGGAGGCATGTTGGAATTGAGCAGCAGATCAGCAATGGCACTCTTGATCCCTTGAACCATTATGAGGTGACATGTTAATTGCTGACAATGTGTACAGTAAGGACTTCACAAAGAAACCAATGTCATGCGTTGACACCGAGATCTGAGCTCGGGAACATTACCCAGATGTTCAAATTGAGATTGTAACACCAGGGAACTGAATGACCATATCCGCCATGATAGCACACACTGTCAAAAAAGATCCATCCTTGAACATCACAGACCATGTCCTTGCATGCATATCTGTTGGTGTACCAAGGTGAAAGTTCTGCAGTACTGTCCTCTGGGGTAAAAACAATGACTGCAGATGCTGGAAACCAGATTCTGGATCAATGCCATTCCTGATGAAGGGCTTTTGCCCGAAACATCGATTTTGCTGCACCTTGGATGCTGCCTGAACTGCTGTGCTCTTCCAGCACCATTGGTCCAGTACTGTCCTCTGGTATCATGTTTGAAAAGTGATACTGGAAGTGGCAGAATCCCTCATGTAGAGACTAAATTGATTGTGATTTGTGTGAAAACTCTCACCCCTCAACTTTCCCCCTCTAATACTGCATATGATCCCACCCTTTTCTCTTGAATTGCACCTTTCACTCTAACTTTTCCAACAGCAACCCAGTCAAGCGGACCCGAATGCCAAGACTTCACAGACTGACCCCAACTGCATGACTGTTAATGTCCAAAATCCCAAGACCGGCTGTGAGCCCCCTCCCTCCACCCCCTCCACCCTCCATATCCCCTCCCAAACCCCCACCTTCCACCCTCCATACTTTTACCCCTTCCCACCTTCCACACCTCCAAACCACCCCCCCACTCCCTTCCACTCCACATCCCCCAGCTCCCCTCCACTCCCCATCCCCCAGCCTCCCTCCACTTCCCCCACCCTCCTCCAACCCCACCCCATTAACATGCAAGACAGCTTCAGCTGAGAACAGCCCAGCATTTGGATTGGTGTGCCTATGATCTTCAGATTCATTGCACATGACTTGGAGTATTGACCATAGCCAATCCTCAGACTAGCTAATAATGAGAGACATGATAGAAATTGTACCATGTGCAGTTTTGATCTTCTTTTAGGAAGAATGTGAAGGCATTAGACATAGTTCAGAGGAGGTTTGCCGGATTGTTAACAGGAAGGAGTAGGTTGCCCTCTGAGAGTAGGTTGAACAGGATAGGCTTGTCTCCATTGGAGTTTTTTAGAATGATAGGTGAGCTGCTTGAACTTTATAAAGTCCTGAATGGACTTGACTAGGTGGATGTGGAAATGCTGTTTTCTTTTGTGAATGAATCCATAATTACCAGATACAGCTCACTCTTTTCAGACAGTATAAGGAAAAAAAGTATTTTCTCAGAGAGTTAAGGTGACTTTGAAACAGTCTGTCTGAGAAGAGAAACTATTGGGGAAAATTCTGAAGAAGTGAATGAATTCACTCGGAGAGACAAGGTTTGATCAGGGATAGTCAGCATGGCTTCATCAGAGAGAGGTCATGCATTGCAATTTTAATTGAAATTTTGAGATGATCAGGTGCATAGTTGTTGTAGTGTTGTTGATGTAGTTTATATGAATTTCAGCAAAGTCTTTGAAAAGTACCAGGGCAGACTGAAAAAGAACATAAAAGCACATGGGATCAAAGGCAAACTGGCAAGTTGGATTCCAAATTGGCTTGATAGAAGGCTGCTTGTGTGACTGGAGACCGGTATATAGTAACGTAACACTTTGATCAGTGTAGGGTCCTTTATTATTCATGATACATATAAACAATATAGGTGAGAATGTGGGAGGGATGAGAGTAAGTTTGCAGATGACAAAAAGATTGATTGGGTGGTTGACAGTGGGGAAAACATTCTAGAATACAAGAGATATAGAAGGGTTAATCAGGTGGGTAGATCAGAGGTGGATGGAATTTAACCTTGAAAAGTATGAGGTGATATACTCTGGAAGAAGTCACAAGACAAAGGAGTACTCAATAAATTAAAAGATACTAAGCAGCTCAGAGGAGGAGGGTAATTTTGGGGTGCTTGTTCACAGATTTCTGAAGGTGGTAGGACAGGTGAATAGGGTATTTAAGGTGACACATGGGGTACTTCCCTTTATCAGTTGTTGCAAACGTTAAAGTTGCATGGAAGTCATGTTGGAGCTGTGCTAAACATTGGGTTATATTGCAGCTGAGAGCATCCTATGCAGCTCTGGTGACTTCACTGGAGTGAGTGCAGAGGACATGCACAATGATCTTGCTTGGAATACACCATATTAGCAATGAAGAAAGGTTGGATCAGCTTAGGTCCTTTTCTTCATTGCAAAAAAGGTTGAGAGGGGACCTGTTAGAGATGTACAATATTACGAGGGGAATGGACAGTTTGGATAGGAAGTAGCTGATTTCTTTAGTTAATTAAATGGCATAATTTTAAAATTAAGGGCAGGAGGTTTACAGGGAATTTGAGGAAACATTCTTTCACACAGATGTTGGTGAGAATCTGGAATACACTGCCTGACAGCTATAGAGACAGAAAACCTCACAACCTTTAAAAGGTACATTAAATGGGCAATTCAAATGTTATATCATTCAAAACTATGGGCCGGGTGCTGGAGAGAGAGATTATGCAGTTAGGGCAGCACAGATGCAATCGATTGAAGGTCTCTATGTGCTGAATCTCTCTGACTCTACAGTAGAGGTGGGGTCATTAATATTGTTAAGGTAGAGAGCAACAAGCTCTTGTTAAGCAATGAAATCAATGACTACTGGGGCTCAATGGGAATTTGAAATTCAAAACACATTAATCAGGACCTTATCGATTGGTGGAGAAGGCTTTAGAGGGCAAATAATCTAATTCTGTTCCTATTTCATGTGTTTTTTGTTGTTATTATTAATGAGATTCCAAATTCACCATTTAAACATTTAGAGGGAAAACAGTGATTCCTTTGATGCCGAAAAGCTGCATTTTGCCGTTTTGTTTCTCTCTATTTTCCCAACTTTCTCACTAATGCCCGCACTGCTCAAGGCAATGGAAAATTCCACCCACTGTTTCATAATGAGAGGGAGATGGAATCAAGCCCATATTCTCTGTCAAAGGAAGAAAAGGAAAGAGATAAAATAGGCAAGAGTGGGAAGTAGGTGAAAGTGTTTTGCTTATTTTGATAATGTTGAAAGATTGTGCTGAATTTTCCCAGCCTTTGTATGACTAGATGGGTGAGACTACTATGAGAAAACTGGGTTGGGTCAGATTCCCCATCTATTATTATTTTTAAGGGTCTTTCTGGAGTGGATTGAGGATGAGGCTTGTCATGGAGGCAGGCACATAGGGCAGCTAGGCACCACCTGGGGGCCACCTTGCCTCAGTGGCAATATTTTCACACTGTGAGCCTGGACTCCTGTTGTGGCCAATGGCTGACAGTTCAATAATAGTGGGCTCTCAGCAGGAGGACAACAGGTTAACAAAGTCAAAAGCTCCATGTTTCAATGACAGCCAGTGGGAGGAAAGGCTGCAACTACATCCAAACACAAGTCTTTGGAAGGAGTTCCCTGCTAATCTGATGGCCCCATCGATTCAAGGGACTAATTTCTGAAAGTTGCAGCAATGACGCAATAAGTATATACTGCCCACGTACATGTGTCTGATATTAAAATCCTGATAGACACCAGAAATTGCACAGAGAGAATCTAGAAGGAAACTATTTCCTTATAGTTTTAAACTATTAGGTTTTAAACTACTCCAGCACTCTCCTGTCCCCAATTTCATTTTTCTCCTCTTTCCTACTTCAATGTTTCTAAATTCTTCATTCAATTAGTTTTTAATCATTATGTATTTTCTATTCAAGGGCCTAATAGAACAAGTTGTGTAGAACAGAGGATTGTGCTGTGCATGTTGTGTTCACATTCTCTTGATCCATGGCGAGTCAAAACAAACGCCATTCTTTAATCCTATGAGTCTTCAAACCATGGTATCACTTCTCTAACCAAGAGTGGATTAAAAAATTGCAGTGCTGTCAGATGGCCCAAGGCCATCTCACAAGCTTGCTTACAATAAAACAATCTGGACTGACCTCAATCCTTCCTGCTAATCTTATTGGGATTGGATCATATTTATTCTCCCTGTTTATGTTTCCTGTTAAAAGTCACTGGCTATAATGTACATTGTTTAAAAAAAAACATGATAGTTAGAAATGGTGAATGAGTTAAGTGCTTGAAATTGTTACTGATATGATTTTACATAAACAAATGTGCTACCAAGGGAAAACTATCTTTTTCTGTGCACATTTATTGGCAGAGACAATGGAAACAGCCATTCAAAAACAGAATTGAACTTTTAATTGTCTCTTTTGAGTATAGAAGAAACTGATGTAAAGCTCCACACAGTGGATTTGATTGATAGGCCAACTAAACTAAATTGTAGATAATAAAAGTCAGCTTACATGCAGTGCACTTTCAGTATTACTGGAATTCTAGTACAATCAATTATTTCAAGGAATGTGACTTTGCAAGATTTGTTGTCCTGGGAAATTTGATTCTGCATACTCCTGAAGTTTGGAGGATTGTTATTATTTGAAGTAAAGTCCCCAAAGGGCTGAGCTTCCTATATATGTGAAACTCTTACTCGCATTTACAGACTCCCTCACTGACAGAGGTCCTTGTGCAGAACAGCATTTAATCAACTCTTAAGCGCAGGTGAAAGACATGCTGCCACGGAAAGTTACGTGAGCGGAGTTTTAAAAACAAACATCTAATCCACTGGCATTCTTTTCATTATTGTGCGAATGGGAATAAATTGCTAGGCTGAAGTATTGTTTATTTATCAGCCTTCAAGGGCCATTATGAGCATTTTTGGAGAGAAATTAAATGTACATCATTTATATTGCAATAACATGGCATGGAAAGAAACTGGAAGAAAAAACCTTCTATGTAAACATTCCCTTACTGTTAGTTTTGGTGGCTTGAATAAAATAGATATTACATGTAAATATTTACATTAAAGAATATTCAGTTGCTGCCAGGAGCATGATCTCTGAAAACTATCTGTTCCTTAAGTATTTCTTACCCCTTTATATACAAGTAACATGAAGATAAAGATTAATTGTGTTATTGTGTTAAATGTTTTGCAAGCGATTAATATGATCTATCTGTTTTCAATGGCAATGATGATCTTTAATTTAGATATTCTTGTTTAATATTTAAATATAGATGAAATAGAAAAGAAGGATTTCTGAAATAATCACTACAATACTGATTACCCATGATTAATGGATCACACATTTGTTTTTGAACAATTAACTGCAGATTTCTTGGCAGCAAGTGATTAACAGTTGGGTAAGCAGAATTCAAATGGAACTTTCCCTTCTTACCCTGGATTAACCTATTTAATGTAGGAGAAAAATATCAACTCTATAGAATTCCAGTAATATCTAATCTTTTCATTGCTTTTTTTTTCCCCAATCACTTGGTGCAAAAGTGAAAAATGTGCTCTTTCCTAACATTGTCACTTCATACTTTCACAGAACAAACAATTAAGACATAGATTTTCTGCCAATGAATCAAAAAGACAACTGGTTATACAATTCAAAGGTCTTTGGTCAAACAGACAGTCTGGACTTTATTTTTAACCTATTTTTCTAATAAACATATTTGAAGATGTTGTTACACGCCTTTGGAGCAGGTGAGACTTAAACCTGGGCCTCGAAGTCCTGGAGTAAGGTCACTACCATCACACCATAAAAGCCCTTTTGATTGGTGCCTTGTGCATCCATCACAATATGGTATATCTGCGGTTTAAACAATTAAGACAAAACATTTGTAATGGCTAAATACATTTATCTTGTGATTGCAGTGCTAGAATAGCCCATGATAAATCTGTGATCTGGGCTGAGTAGATGTGGTATTGTAGAATATCTAACATTGATTTGATGTACTCTCACAGTTTTCAGAACGTAACCTCCTGCCTCCAACACCTCACACCCTACACACATTGGCTGGGGTGGGGGAGGGGGAGCAGTGGCAGGTGGGTCGGCGAGCAATGGTAAAGAGGCATTACCTCAGGACTGTTAATCCATAGACCCAGAGATGTTTTTGTAACAATGATAACATTTAAAATCAATAAAAATCTGGAATTAGGCATCTAATAATGTCCATGAAACCATTGCCAACTGTCAGAAACAATCCACCTGGGTATGTCCTTGAGGGAAGGCAACTATCATCTGGTCTTGCTAACAATATGAGTCCAGACCCACAACAATGTGGTTGACCCTTAACTACCCTCTTTGTAATTAGGGTTGGGCAATAAATGCTAGCCTAGTTAGTGATGTCCCTTATCCTTTGAAAGAATTACAAAAAAAAATCAGCACTTTTAGTATGGCTACAACTAACAACTAAAATAGTTAAGAAGGAAGACGATAGGTGGAACTTTGTCAGTGGTGTGTTGTTCCCAGTTTCAGAACTAAAAATATGCATGCTGTATTAAGGAACAGTTCAAGCTACATTGTCTCCATGAATTATACTGATATCACATCCAGTCTAGGGGTGAAACAGACTGTAACTGTCACAGTGTAAGCAGATGTATCTGCATCAGTTTCTGAAGGTCCTACTAATTTAGCCCACTCAAATGTAATTGCACTTATTGCCCTCATGTGCCACCAATGTCACTTCTGTCCACATTCTACGGTGACATATCCATTACCTCGAATCGCTATATCAGCCAAAAAACAAAGAAAAGACAAGGAAATATTGGTGCCAAAAAGCCTTTCACACACTGATCAAGGGGCCAATGCTACAAAAAACCTGCAGTGGGCCTCTGTGAAAATTTCACTTGCTTGTTGCACATATCTGACCCCCTACCATAAAGGGAGGAGATCTGGAAGACCCAGAAGGAAAGTAATAAAAAGTAAGCAAGTGAGTTTACCACCTAAGAGAATAATATTGCTTCAAGAAGACACAGTCAGTTACTAGCCGAATCACCATTCCAAACAAAGGTACATGGATTCTTTTCAAACTTAAATTGCAGTTTTAAATATTTCTCATTAAATTGGTTTCACTTCATTCACGCGCACATCACTATTGTTTACTGAAATTAGTCTAGTTTGAGTCAAATGGAATGCTCATTTCATTGTGGGCATGTAATGAGAGTTACAGGGATTTTAGGGACATTGTTGTAAAAGGAATAATAAATTGCACTCATTGGAGTTTAGAAGAATGAGAGGTACCTTATTGAAACTTACAAAATTCTTATGGGGCATAATAGGGTAGATATTAACTTTTGTGACAGAGTCTAGGATCAGAGGAGATAATCTCAGAGGAAAGAGTTGCCCATTTAAGACAAAGATGAGATGGAAGTTTTTCTCTCAGAGAGAGGTGAATCTCTGGAATTCTTTACCACAGAGTGGTAAAGAGTTGATGAGATTGGGTTGTTAAGGATATTCAAGTCTTAGATACACAGATTTTTGATTCATAAGAGTACCAAGAGAAAAAGGCATTTATCTGGAGTTGAGGATAATCAGATCAACCATGATCCTATTGAATGGCAAAACAGCCATGAATGGTATACTGGTGATGATATGTCTTGTGGTCTTTTCTGTCTGATTTCCTTTTTTCTGCAATGGAAGGGTGTCTGAGTGTTAATACATGCAGCTTTCAGTACACACAGGCATGCCACACTGTGAACCTGACTAATGATCCTAAATTGGTTGTCAACTTGATTCATTGAATACTTAAGATTAGTTTCCAAAAGCACAATTGCAAAACCACATCTAACATTAAACATTGTATTGTGGGTTTTACAAGTATGGACTACTTGAGTACAATTAGTACTTTTTTTTGCAAAACGTAAAGGGACATGATATGATATACTAATCTTTGGGATGTGCAGGCCACATATCTGGCAGCATACTGGCAGAGAAAATCATATATCACATTATTAATTTGAGAGATTAATAGAAGCTCTTTTTGGATAGTGAGAAGCATCCTATTAGCGATTAACACAACTAGTTTGCTTTTATAGTAATAGTTAAGTTTAGTATTACCAAATTACTGCAAGTAAAAAAATAATGATTTATTGAAAATTTATTCTACAATTGAGCTTACTTCTGATCCAATTAACATTTGAAGATTATATTTCATAAGCACTGCAATTCCAGTGGTTAGATTTTTAAAGGTTAATGAACAGTCATGAATGAAATGAGAGCTAATTAAAATAAGGTGTTGAAGTACTTTTACATAATATATGAAAAAAACTCAATTTTGGTCCTATACAATACCTTGAACAGACATCTGTAAAAAGTATTTACCAAAACGTTATATATTTGGTAACAATTTGACTTTTTAAAGTGGTACCTTATAACTGCCGAAAGTAAGAAGACTCCTTTTGTTGATTAACCTCAAAAGGCAACAAAGCTAGTGCAGTGTGTCAACAATCAAAGAAACATTTAGAATTTGATTAATCTCTGGACAATATAGCAAATCTTCTGAATATTTAAAGTTTTGAAGGGAACAGAAGTCTTGACGGAAACCAAGTAATTTCAGCATAATTGCCTTTGCTTTGTGGAATGATGATTCATTAGAGTTAACATAGCAACTGTCTTATGTTTGACTTGCATATGATAGTCTGTAGGATACCATTTCAGCAGAACTCAGAGAAGATCTCTGAGGGATACCATCGGGGACAGAGAGTTCTCAACAGAAGTAGAAATTAAATTCAGAAATTCTAATTTACAGTTTTCAATCACTTCAGGCCAGTAAGAGAAATCTTCAAGCAAAACAGTGTTTTAATAATAACAAACAGAGCTGTCTTTTATCTTTGTCAGCATATTTTATTTGTATCTACTTCTAATCTCTGTATCAGCATTTGAACCAAAAATATGTCTCATCTTTCACTTGCAAATGGTATTAAAATGGCCTCAGAGTTCTCATGGGTGAGTTGTAATTGCCTAAAAGGGTTGGAGAGGAATTTCCCAAGGTTTCTTTTCAAAACTGTGTTTAACCTTATTTTTCATGACACTTTGTGGATCATGTAACTTTGTCTGGGATGTGAAGTATATTTATAATGATGCAAAAGGTATTGGAATGATTTGGGACAAAATGGATGAGCAAGATTAAATATTCTTTTATTATTGTTTGTATGTTATTATTGTTTGTATGTTCAAGTGTTGTATTGTTGTTGGTGCTATATTTCAGTTATTATATTAAACCAAAGGACCTTCTGCTTTCTCGGGCTTATATAAAAGATCCTAGAGCACTATTTGTAGAAAAGCAGCTGAGTACTCCTTGATGTTTGGATCAATATTTACTTTTCAACCAACAACACACAAAAAAGCAATATCTGGTCATTATCTTATTGTTGTTTGTGGGATTTTAATCTACTAAATGCCTTCCACATTTCTTTTAATGCATGAATGACCACATTTTGGGAGGACATTGATTGGCTTTGGATATAGGAGAAGATGATAAAAAGGAATATTTATATAGAACTTAAGTTTTTTTGAAAATACACAGTCTTATAGTTAGCAAATAGAAAAAAAGAAAAAAAAGTAACCATGTGTATGCACTTTATGTTCATCAGAACTGGGTTCTGACAACACTCCAGATTGGTTCAGGGTATCACAGTATAAGCATTACTTACACTTTGTCTGTATGAATATATTTTTCATATTTTCAACATATTAAGTTATAACTCACTCCAACATGTGGATTATTCCAATGTGGGTTTCTTATGGGTGTGCCAGTGACCACCCACCTGCCCCCCCACCCCCCAGCTCCCCCAAGTCTAAAGATATGCAGACATAGGTGGATTAGCCATGCTAAATTACCCAGTGTCCAGTGATGTGCATGCTAGGTTAGCCATGGGAAATGGAGTGTTACAGGGATGGGGTGGGTCTGGGTGGGATGATTTTCAGAGGGTCAGTGTGGCCTCAATGGGCTGAATGGCCTGCTTCCACACGGTAGAGATTCTATGATTCCATGTATTCTATCACTACTTCCAAAACATTTAAACCCCTCTGCACCTTACATTTGTGTAGTTATTCTCAGTTTAAGTAATACTTCTTATTGTCCTACCACCCTTGTTCATGGTGGCTTGCAAGAACAATTGCAGAAACAAATGTCAACCACATTGCTGTAGGCCTCAAGTTTTATGGAGGCCAAACCAGGTCAGGATAGATGATTTCCTCCACTAAAGGAGACGAAGAAACAAGATGGAATTTTCAACAATGGTTACGTGGCTGCTGTGAGACTGTCTTTTAATTTCAGATTTTTAAAATTAAACTTAAATTTCACCATGAATCCTACATTGTGCATATTACATATCACCTGAACTTTATACTGGACTCTGGATTAATCATCTTATGAAATTCCTATTGCCACATTGTCTCCCCCAGGTAAATTCCACTGGATGCTACATAAAATTTGAACCTAAAACCACATGCCTGGGCCATTGGATTACTAGTCCACTGCACCACTGGCCTCCATCTTTATGTATTCTTCCAGCTTAAGTGAACATCTTCACACTTTCCCACATTTTACTGTATCTACCGAATGTTTGCCTACGCATCAATCTTTGCACAATATTCTTATGTCTTCTTCACAACTCATTTTCCTACCTATCTTGATCTGTGAATTTAGATAGCGTACCTTCACTCTTCTCATCTAAGTCATTGATGTAAATTGTAAAAGGTTGTGACCCCAGCACACACCCCTGAAGCACTCCACTGTCACCTTCTGCCTATCAGACAAAGTCCTACTTATGCATACTCTGTTTTCTGTCAGCCAGCTGATCTGCTATCCATGCTAAAACATCACCCCTATGCCGTTACCTCTTATTTTCTACATAACCTTTGATGTGGTAGCTTGAAAATTTAAGTATAATATATTAATCCTTCATCCACAGAACATGTTGTTCCTTCAAAGAACTCCAATCAATTAATCAAACTTGATTTCCCTTTGGTAAAATAATGCTGACTCTTCCTAATTTCCTTGAGATTTTCTATGTGCCCATCTATAACCTATGGTTGCTTGCTTCTAACACCTTTCCTATAACAGATTTCAAACTGGCCTATTTCTTCATGTTTTCAATTTCCCTCCCTTCTTTGAACAGAGGGACTATATTTACTACTTCCCAGTTTAATTGAACCTTGCCAGAATGGAAAGAATTTTGCAAAATTTACACCAATGTATCCACTACCTCATTAAGTCTTTTCAGAATTAAAGATGAAGTCCATCGAGATGGGAAGACTTTTCAGCTCAGATTCCATCAATTTGTTGAGTACCATTTTCTTCACGATTGCAATTTGATGAACTTCCTCTTTTCTTTCCACTTCCTAATTTACAATTATTACTGAAATATATTTGAATCATCCAAATCAAAGGCATAAACAAAATGTTTGTTTATTTCATCTGCCATTTCCTTTTATGTATTGTTAACTCCCCATTCTAACTCTCTAGGGAACCAGTGCTCACTTTACTTTATCTTTTCCTTTTTACATACCTGTAGAAACTTTTGCTATCCGTTTTACATTCCCAGCTAACCTCCCCTATAATATCTTGCTTTTTATTCAACTTTTAGTTTTACTCTGCTGTGCCTATATTCTGACCAATAAATCATCTAACATGCCACACAGTCATAAGCTTTTTCCTTAAGTTTGATACTTTCCCTAAATTCTTTACTTAATTATGGATGGTTGATCCACCCTTTCAATTTTTTCTTTAAGTAGTCATACCCTCATTTTGAGTATTCTGAAATGTATCTTTAAATGTCTGGCACTGTGTCTTAATTGAACGATCTCCTAGCTTGGGAAATGCCATCACACATCAGCCGATCAGCTTTCATACCAACATAATTACCTGTATTTAGTTTTAAATCACTACTCTTAGACCTAATCTTCTTCTTTTCCAAACGAATGTAAATCTGAATCATATTCTGGTTGCTGCTACCTAGCAGTGCCCTAACTCTGAAACCTTCACATTCCAGAAACTTAATCCAACATAATCTGCTCTGTTGATAGTTCTCGAGTAGTACTGCTTCTGGAAACAATCTTTCAAGTAGTCTATGAACAGTTCACCCAGGCTGTCATTGCTGATCTGATTTTTCCATTTTATATGTAGATTAAAGTCATCTATGATTATTGCAGTCATAAAGTCATAGTGTCAGACAGCACGGAAACAGACCCTTTGGTCCAACCAGTCCATGCCATCCATATCACAAACTAAATTAGTTCCACCTACCCACACATGGCTCATATCCCTTTAGATATTATTACTTATCTAATTGTCTTTTAAACGTTGTAACTGTAACCGCAAACTTCCTCTGAAGTTCATTCCACACACATGAAGCACACTGTTAAAAAATGCCTCTCATGTCTTTTTAAATTTTTCTTTCACCTTAAAAGCATGACTTCCTAGTCTTGAAATCCCCCACCCTAGGGAAAAGACACCTGCCATTCAATGTATCTCTACGGCTCATTATTTTATAAACCTCTATAAGGCCGCCCCTCTACCTCCTATACTCTAGTGAAAATAATCCCAGTCTATCCAGCCTGTCCTTGTAACTCCCAGCAACATCCTGGTAAATCTCTTCTGAACCCTCTACAGCTTAATAATATTGTTCCTATAACAGGGTGCCCAGAACTGGACACAGTACTTCAGAAGAGGCCTAGCCAGTGTCCTGTCCAACCTCAACATTACATTCCAACTCCTATATTCAAAGGTCTGAGTGGAGCAATTTCGGGCAACACAGAAGCAGGGAGCAAGCAGTGGAACCTGGGAAAAGCAGCTAAAATGGACAGAGCAGCCACCTTTTTCTGAAAGCTTGACATGATTTCCCAGCAGGCTCAGCTGGCTGCTATCTCTGTGCCTGTACAAAAGAGAGCCCAGCCCCCAAGGTGTTCTGGCAGGAATCGGCCAGACACCTAAGTGTATTGGAGGGGGGAAGTGGCCACTATGCAGGCCTGATAAGCCAACAAAGCCTGGAGTCACGATGTCTGGGCTAGGCTCAGGAGAACAGAAGAGAGCCATTAGCACCTCCGTGTTAGCAAACGGAGAATTATGAAACAATGGACACAGCCACGGAGGTCATTTTCACAACACATCGGACATTGCCAGTGCCTTGGGGGCATTTCCAGACTATAACTGCAGAGGTACCTGGGCTCTCTAAAGAAGGGGCTCTCCGGACTGCTGGAACAGATCTCTCTCTCTCTCTCTCTCTTCGCTGGCTGCTGGGACAAGTCTGCTGTTCACCCTCACACTCAATTTCAAGCCTGGCTGTAAGTTTCTTACCCAGAAGCGTGGCGTTTTCCGAGAACCATATCAGTGGTTGAGGCTTTGTGGGAAAGGGGGTTCTCCACTGTCATAGTTATAAGCATTGCTAACTTGTGTAAAGTAAGGCCTTACGTTGTGTGCGTTAGCATCTTGTTCCCATAGTCATAGTAAACTGTATAGTGTCTAATGTTTGTCTTTCTTACGGGTTCTGGTGGGTGTTGATAATAAAAGGGTGTTGGACTGTCGCTCTGCGTCTTGTTTGCTCCATTGCACCCTCACCACGGACCTCTGGTAAAGTCACGGTGTTTCAAAAGGCCTTGCCATAATTCCGGAGTCGAGAATCTAGGGTTTTTCCTGGGACACCTCGAAGCCGTCCACTCAGGACTGGGTCTGGTCAGATATAAACAGCCCAGTCCTTTTCTCTCTTCCGGGGAAACTGCCTGAGTGGGTAGACAACGGGGTGGCCATTGAACCACTGACGGAAGGGAGAATCGCCTGAGTATTGGTGGCAGTGGGTTACCTGGGTGATATAAGGGTCAGACTTGCTGTGCAGCCTGCAGCAGTTTTGACTCAGCGCTCGCCCCAGAGGGAATCCCATAGTGTGGGATTTCCCCGGTTCCTAGAACCAGCTAGTGCGAGACACGCGCAGGTGGCCACCCTGTCAGATACCGACTCAGCGCGGAGTAAAGCAGGAAAGGACCCGCTACAATGGCGAGCCAGGTAGGACTTCGGTGGCCTGGTCTAGGTGACTTTGGAGAGGGGGTGAGGGAACAAAGCAAAATGGACGAAAGGATAGCCACATACGTGTGGAAGAAAGTGAATCTGGCCAAAGCGTGGGTGGTAGAAGTAGTTAATGCAGACCAGCCAGTACAGGCGGCTGCTGCATGGACAGACAGTAAGAAATATGACAAAACCGTGGAGAAGGCAATATGGCTAGCCTGTCTTGTGCAGCAGGTGAGCAAGTTGGAACAACAAGTCATGGAGCTGGAGGGAGAATTAAAGCAGTTAAGGGCTAGCACTGAGGAGTTAGAGCAGGTCCGTTACGATAGCTTACAGGCAAGGGAAGCTCACAGGTGCGAGATAGAGTTCCTCCGATGCCAGGTTGTGGAGGCAAACAAGAGTGAACGGGAAGCCCGAGAGAAGCTAGCCCAGGGTACAGTACAGTACAGGGAGCTTGAGGGTAAGTTCCAGGACATTCAGGCAGCGTACAGAGTTAATTGCGCTGAAGCTAGTCGTGGGGGCCACACAGCGTGCGAGGCACGCATTAAGCAGCTGGAGGGGGCTCTGGCCCAGTTTAGGGGACAGGTACACCTGGTGGGGCCAGGGGGGTTCCTCAGGGGCAGAGGGCCACTCGCAGCGGATGATTCTCCCCAAGTGGGAGGGAACAAACCGCCTCCTGAGGCGCTGGCAAGGGGTCCGGGTCAGCAGGTGGGGTCTGAGGCGTCCGGTGAGGGACGGGTTCAGTGGGGATCAGTGGAGTATCCCCAGGTAGGAGTATCTCCCATATGGGCAGTACACCCCGGGGTGGTGGGGCTGCAGGATGTGGGAGGGAGACAGGCTGCCGGTGAAGCAGGGGAGCAGGAGCTCCGGGGGGCAGATGTGCCCAGTTACACAGAGAAAATATGGTCCCCCAGTGAATAGGGACACACGGAGGCCGGTGGAGAGTGACATTGTGGTCCCTCACGGGGCACATGCACTCAGGGGTATGGTGGCCCACATCCCAAAGTTAACAAAGGGAGGGGAGCCATCATTACATTTTGCGGAGGTGCAGCAAGCTGCAGACATTTACGACTGCAACGAGCCTGAAAGGGTTAAAATGCTGCTGATGACCCTGGACAGTTACCTATGTAGAGCAGTGACCTCCAGGGAAGGGGGAAGACCTACTACATGGGGGGCTGCCCAGGCAGCAGTACTGGAGGCTATGGGACTGGACCAGGGGAGTCCATTCATCAGAGTCGGGGAAATTAAGCGGCAGCCAGCAGAGTCCCCGAGCATGTTCGCAGACAGGCTGTGGACAGTATATGAAGGGGCATGTGGAAACCCGCTAGATAGGAGGCACTTGGGGGAAAGAACAGCCCACTGGCTGAAAACGCTGGTGGCCAATTGCCTGCCCCGCATTAGGGCAAAGGCCGAACTGTGGTTCGACCCACAGGACCCGGACCTTAATGAGACAGAGGTCATTAGGAAACTAACTCTTGCCTACCGCAATGGGGAATGGGGTGAGGACAAACCCCACAAGGGGAAGGTGCACGAGGCAGCACCAGCACCCCTCTCTAGGAGGGGGTGGAAACAGGAGGGCAGTCAGCTCCCCGATAGGAAGCCGGTCTGCTATGGGTGTGGGAAGCCTGGGCACTACCGCAGAGATTGTAAGGGCCCGCATGCAGAAGCACCCCGCATTAAGAGTCAGACCCCGGGGAAAAAAGTCGAAGCCACTGCCCCAGAGACATTTAACATTAAAGATTTTCTGGAATACCTGCAAGGTAAGGCGGGGGGGGTCGGGCAGGTCGCCATGGCAACAGGCCAGGGCCGACCCACGCCGGCCCCAAGCACCCACCTATGACTAGCCGGCCAGCCCCAGTACCTCTGCCCAGTAGAGTATGGCCCATGCGGGAGACCCTGGGTCAAGATGGAGGTCCAAGATGTGGTCGGGAGTTACCTGCTGGACACGGGTGCTTCCAGTACCGTTGTCCACGCGGACAATCCCCGTACATCCCTTCTATCTAGCGGGGTGCCCTAGAGTCTTGTGGGCTTCACGGGAAACGAGAAGACCGGTGTTTTCTCTCTCCCTTTGTCCACTAAGGTAGGGGCACTCCGAACCCAGTGGAAGTGTGTCCTGATGAAGTGGGATCAGGAAGGGAAAGGGATTTTAGGGGCCGATTTCATAGTAGCGCATCAGTTCCTGGTGGATCTGAGAAACCACTGCCTGTGGGGCATAACGGGAGAGCAGGCTGGGGAGGTCATGGTTATAGACCAAGCACGGGAGAAAGGGGCACTGTGCATCGTGCAGCCGAAGGAGGGCTATAACCTCGACACTTTAATTGAGAATACCCCAGAGACCTTACAAGGGGTCGTGAGGGCAAACCTGGCAGCCTTCGCGACCCACAAACACGATTGCGGGAGGGTGACCGGGACCGAGGTGAGGATAGATGGGGATCCCATGTCCCGGCCCCAGAAACAGTACAACTTCCCTCGGGAGGCTGAGGCAGACTTAGAAGTAACCCTGAGTTCGTTGGTGAAACAGGGAGTCCTCAGACCCATTGCCACCCACGTGAACTCACCCCTTTGGCCGGTAAAGAAGCCAGACAGGTCATGGAGAGCAACGGTAGATTACAGGGTATTATACAGCAATATCACGGCGTGTGCGCCCACGGTGGCTGCTGTGGCTGACCTGCTGGGAGAAATCCTGGCATCAGCCGCAGTGTTTACCGTGCTGGATATTTCCAACGGGTTTTGGTCTATTCCCCTCAGGGAAGAGGATCAATATAAATTCGCCTTCACATTTAAGGGGCAACAGTACACCTGGACATGGCTCCCCCAGGGATTTCACAACAGCCCGAGTATATTCCACCAATGCATGGCAGAATGCTTAAAGAATTTCAGCGAGCCTCATAGGCTTGTACAGTATGTGGATGACATCCTGTTATTCACCGACAACAGTGAGGAGCATGGCCCCTTAGTGAATGAGCTGTTAGGACTGTTGCGGAAGGGTGGGTTAAAGGTTAACCCCAAGAAAGCTCAGATTGGGCTTAGAGAGGTCAAGTTTCTGGGATTGACCCTCAGAGCCGGGGAAAGGGGCATAGACACGGCCAGGAGGCAAGCAGTACAGTAGCTCCCTATCCCCACGGATGTAAAGGGGGTGAGGTCCTTCCTAGGGATCAAGGGCTACTGCAGGGACTTCATCGAGGATTATGCCACCGCGGCAGCACCCCTGCTCAGGTTGTTGCACAAGGGGGTGGAGTGGGACTGGGATGGCAAGTGTCAGTCGGCCTTTATCCGACTAAAGGAAGATTTGCAGACAGCCCCAGCCCTGGGAGCTATCAATCCCCGGGAGGAATTCTTCCTGGAAATAGCCGTGGGCAGCGATGGTCTGAGTGCTGTGCTACTCCAGGAAAGACACGGCAAGCTGAGACCGGTAGTCTATTCCTCCCGAGTCCTCACAGATGTGGAGAAGTCGTACTTCAACTGTGAGAGGCACCTGCTTGCCACATACTGGGCAGTCAAACGAGCGCAGGTTTTTGTTAGAATGGCCCCCATCACACTCCTAACCCACCATACCCCGACTCAAATGCTTCTAGACGGCCGAATTAAAGACGGCACGGTCAGCAGCGCCAGGATTACCCGGTGGACGCTCCTCCTGTCCCAAATGGCACTGCGGGTGAAACGGCTGAGTGAGCCACAGCTCGCAGCCAACCTGATGTACTCCGGGGAACCCCATCACTGTACCGTAGAGGGAGTCTGGGAGGTGGATTTTGGATTCAGGGCAGGGGTCCATCCGACAGGCAGGGAGATTTATGTGGACGGGTCCAGTACTGTGTCCGAGGGCATCAGGCTTACGGGCTGTGGAATCTGGGACCCTGAAGCGGACTTAGCCCTAGCTATTAAGCTCCCCAATACACTGAGCGCTCAACAGGCAGAGCTGGCCGCGGTGATGTATGTGGTCACTCACCCGGAACAGTTCCCAACCCCCTATACTATCTGTTCCGATAGCATGTTCACCTGCAACTCCTGCACTGAGTACCTGGCCATCTGGTCCCGTCGAGGGTACACCTCCTCGGACGGGAAGCCCCTCGCCATGAAACCTCTGCTAGAGAGGATCGTAGCCACCGTGGGGAAGGGTGGGGATAGGTACATCCTCAAGGTTAAGGCCCATTCCAAGACAGAACCACGGGCAGAGGGGAACCAGAAAGCAGACCTCCTGGCCAGGGAGGGGGCTAGGAATGGGATAGCCTGGGACCCATATGAAGGCGGACGGATCGATGCCGCTAGGGAGCAGCCGCGCAAGGGGGATCCCGGGACGGCACTGGCCCCAGATCTGGCTACTGCCCAGGCCCAGGACCCAGAGATTAAAGCGGCGATTTCAGCCCGAGCAAGAGGGGAAAAGATAGAGGGTCCTTATGCAGGGAAGGGCATAGCCGTGAAGGAGGGCATGCTGTTTCGGGGCAACCAGTGGGTAGTTCCCTCCCAGCATCGGGGGGAATTCCTGACTATGGCACACCAGAGCTCTGGAGCGGGACACCCCGGTCCCGAAACCACCTGGCAGCGGGTGGAGGAAGTGGGCTGGTGGCCCGGGCTCCGGGAGGACGTTCGTGACTTCTGTGCGAACTGCCTGGTGTGTGCCGCCAACAACCCCGACCCTCAGAAAAGGAAAGTCCCTCTAGGACACGTCTGAAGGGTAGAAGGGCCATGGAAGTCGATCCAGATTGACTATATAGGGCCCCTTCCAGTCGCAGCCGGAGGCTACAAATACTGCTTAGTGCTTGTGGATGTGTTCTCCAAGTGGGTAGAGGCCTTCCCCTGCCCAACAGCCACCGCTCTCGGCACCGCTAAGATCCTAGTTAGGGAGGTGTTCTCTCGATGGGGTCTCCCACAGTACATGGAGTCAGACCAGGGCAGCCACTTCACGGGGCAGGTAATGCAGGCGACCCTGAAAGTACTGGGGATAAAGGCTCGGTGGCATGTGGCCTATAATCCCCAATCATCTGGCCCAGTGGAGAGGCTCAACCGGACCCTCAAGGAACGGTTGAGAAAGGAGACTGGAGATTCCCCAAGTAAGTGGGTAGAAGTCCTACCACTTGTCCTCATGGGCATACGGGCACGTCAGTCCCGCAGTACAGGATACTCCCCCCACGAGCTCATGACTGGACGGGCCATGAGGACCCCATTACACCTATTACTGCCTGCCCTAACCGAGGGGCAGATGAGGGAAGTGAGCCGGGACCAGTTTGCTAAAAAGCTGATAGAGCAGCTGCAGGGAGTTTACCTCAGGGCAGCAGGGAATATAGGGGAGACTCACCGCCGCAACCAGTTGCTAGTGGAGCCTCACAGAACCCAGGAGTGGGTGGTAGGGGACCAGGTGATGGTCCGTAACTTTGCCCGAGTAGGGGTTTTCGAGCCGCTTTATGCCGGCCCCTATAGCATCGTGGACAAGGCCAGCCCACTAGTGTATGCGGTTAAACTCCCCAAAAAGGTTAAATGGTTCCACGCCAACCAATGCAAACTGTTTGCCCCTACCAGAGAAGGCAGGAGCAAGAATAAAGTCAGACAGGGGGTAGTAGCAGAAGAGGCCCCCATAGGTATCAAGACAGCAGAAATAATTCCTGACCCCACCGCAAGAGCAGTAGCCACAGTAGCAGCAGGCTGCTGTGGCAGGGCAGCCGTGAGGGACGAACTAGCTGTTAGGGAAGCGGTGATTCCAGCACCCAGCTCAGGGATTTTTAAAATCACTGAACCCCCACTCTCTGGCCCGGTCAGTTGTGTCAGGGAAGTGGCAGTGGCAGAGGCAGAAGAGGTGGAGGTATCCCCATTACTGTGGGAGACAGTCAGGGGGCGAAAAAGTAACAGGGTCCCCAAGCCCACGGTGAGGTGGTCTCCCTCTCATATGGTCAACCGAACAAGGACCCCCACCACGAAGTCCCGGGTGGAGAAGGTAATACGGGGAACCCTTCCAAGGGGCACCCCAGAGAACGTAGGTCCCACAGGAAGCGGGAGCAGTAAGACAGTTCCCCCCAGGGGAGGGGAAGAGAGGGGCAGCCAAGAGCCCCAACCACAGGGGGTCTGGGGGACTGAGCCAGAGCAGGAGGGCAGCTGGCCTCAGGAAGCTGAGGGCCAGTTATGAGCTGGCCACCCGGAGACGGGTGGCATTGTATATTGTGAAGTTCTGTTTCTTTAGTCCGGTTCGCATGTTTTCTGATGGTGGTCCCTAGTAGTTTCAATGTTGTAGTACTGTCAAGTCGTTGCGGTTTGGGTAATGCAATTTCAAAGGGGTTTTGTTTGTACAGCCGGCAGTTTGTTTACCTTTCTCGAGTGGGTGTGATTTCTTGTGGTTTATAGTGATTTTCTTCCATTGGCTGGGGCAGCCAGGTGTGTGTGTGTTTCTATTGGACGAGGGACTCCCATTCAGCAATGGAGGGCTCCGACTGGCTAGGGGACTCCCATTGAGATTGAAGCACGGAGGGGGTCCCAAAATGGTGAATGTACAGAGTTAAAGGAGTTCCCTGTGACGGCAGAGTCAGGTGGGGTGGAAAAGAAGGAAGTGTACAAGTTCATGACCCAGAGATCAGTGCAGGAGGTGATCTGAGGTCACCCTCTCGGGGATAACCTGCCCTGAGAAGGGAGGAATGTCGTGGAGGCAGCAGGAGGGCTTTTTCTTCTTTGTTTTACAGATGGAGCAACTAATCTGGAAGCTAACAGCATGGATATGCCTGGGAACGGCTAGAGGGACCTTTAGAAGTACAGAGGAGCATACGGTGTATGGGTGCTCCGGTGACCAGGCACCCACGGTAACAACTACCCAGGGGACACCTGCAGCGTCTGGACAGGTTGTATATTTTCATGAGGGAAGGTGGCCAGGGTGGTTGGGGTCAAACTCTACCAGATACTCCCATCACCCAAATTTTAAGTATGGGGAAGCCTCTACTACTTGCAAAAATATCAAAGTCATCGCAGACCGGGTTAGGGTGACAGAGGGGAGACGAGTGTGCCTGACATGTAAGGGGAATGTCCCGGCAGGAAGATGGTGGTGGCTCAGGAAGCTGAGCCCGGACATGAAAAATCGATCGTCGGCATGGGAGAGACTGGACAACACTTATAGGACCATCACGAGATCACTGGGTGGGATCACCTTATGTTGGGATACGTGGTGGGAGGCTGACCAGGGAATCTATTTATGCCTGTGGGGGTCTGCCAGGGTATGCCCACAAGGGGCATCGATCCGATTTGTAAGGTGGTGGCAGAACCCAGGTAACGGGATGAATTGGGACCGCAGTGGGAAGGGGTGTGTGACTCCCAGGGAAGGGATGAGTGTGAGAGCCACTGAACTACTAGTTCAGGTGAGGAAGCCCCTGCCCACAGCCCAACCGATCGAACCTCGCCACTGTCCGACAGCCACGAAGGGGCCCGAGAATGGGCTAGTATTGGTTCCCACCAGAAAGGTATTATGTCAGGGTGTGCATTGTGCCGTCGCTTCGGTTGTTTTGAATTTAACGGATGTGCGGTTACCAGCATGGTGTCCCCGTGAGACGGAAATGTTGTACCAGGCCTTATTGAAGGATATGTTTCGTAAATTTCACGATTTGGACTTCGACGATATAAACATTGACCAATTATATCGCGGAGAGGAGGAAATTCCAGGAGGTTCCAGACGACAGCGGCGAGGGCTGGTTAATGATGGGTTCACTGTCTTTAATACGGGTACATCAACTGTTAATAGTATGGACACTGTGGAGTTGGCCCTCCAGATAAACCAGCTAAAGGGCCAGCTCCGGAAGGTTCTGGGGGACGGGAATACCGTATTGGGATCACAGCTGCACGAAGAGGAGGCAATGACCCTGTATCTAAAGGAAATCATAGGGCAATTGGAAAAGCACGCCAAGACGATTAATGCTTTAATCAAAGAGGACAGGAATCTGTCTGACCAGGCTGCTCAGAATGAGGTGTGTGGGTTGTATGGTGCATGGTTGCTGAGTGAAGGGCGAAACAACCTGGAGGACCTGAGACAAGGGCAGGTGCCTTCATGGATCAATAATCAGCATCTTGCAGCGCTACACCCTTACAACAGCACCTTGAGTCCTTGTCAGCTTCGTGCAGCTTCCGAGGCGTATCCAGTACCGGTGGACTGCGGGAAGTCCAACCACACTGTTTTAGGGGTAGTGGTCCGGATCCTAGTCCTCGGAGAGTCGGCAAAACCGGTACCCCTGTACCGAGTGGAGAATGTGGGGGTGGTTCGAGGAGGGGTGCATGTCTGCTATGTGAAGGTCCAGCCTTATGTCATAGTGCGGGAACAAGCTGTGACAGGCACTGACCTCTCAGGGTGTCGGAGCCGGGGAGCGCAGGTGATCCTGTGTCCTCAGCACATGGGCACTGAGGTGCGGCCTCAGTGCGGGTTTACAACTGCTGGGGCAGTACCTATAAATTGCACCATGGAGGCAATGGCAGCGAGCCATATGCAACCCCAGGCGGCATATGTAGGGAGTGGGACATATTGCGTTACCACTGGGGCCCAGCGGTATAGGCACGGACCACAGCAGTGGTGTGCGATACCGCACAGCAGCTTCTGTTTTAAACCCACAGCAGCGGTCCATGTGGCACAGCAGCGGATATGGCCTATTCCTGAACCCTCCACAATTCACCTCTCGGTCAGGGATAACTTTAGTGATCTGCAACAGTATGTAGCTCGGTTTGGGTACGATATTCCCCCAGTTCAAGAGGATTTAACGGTTTTACTTGAGGCAGTGAAACTATCACAGAAGCACTTTTATGCCCTGGAACAAAAGACATGGGAAATAGCAGGGGAAATTGCGGACATTAAAGATCCCGATTGGTGGAATATAGGGTCATGGATTGTTATCCCGCCATGGATCTGTATAGCGTCCCACCTGCTGGTAGTCGCACAGGCCGGGGTATTGTTGTACCTGTTTTTGCATCACTGCAGGGCTCTCCGCCAGAAGCGGTGGAGGAAGAATCGGAACCTTTGGCAAAGGAAAACAAACAAGAGAAGAAGACTGTGACAGGCCAAAGGAGAAGCTGCCCCAGCAAAACCTCCAATTGTATTTGTTTTTATTTATTGTGTGTTATGGTCACCCCTATCTTTTGGGACCCGTGATTGAATTGTTTTTTTAATAACTTTCCATGTTTGTATTTGTTATCCTGGATAATCCGTTTATATCGCCTTTCTGTGGTACTGGGGGGGGGGGGGGGTATAGTTCAGATTAAGGGGAGGTCTCGGGAACCGAGCGCCACATGTATGGGTAAGGACTACAGTCACGGAAAAAAAGGGGATATGGGATGAGTGTGTTGCCCTCCTCTGCTATGTCGATACGGTCCGAGCAAGTCTGGACGTATCGAAGGGGCAACTGTAGCAATTTCGGGCAACACAGAAGCAGGGAGCAAGCAGTGGAACCTGGGAAAAGCAGCTAAAATGGACAGAGCAGCCACCTTTTTCTGAAAGCTTGACATGATTTCCCAGCAGGCTCAGCTGGCTGCTATCTCTGTGCCTGTACAAAAGAGAGCCCAGCCCCCAAGGTGTTCTGGCAGGAATCGGCCAGACACCTAAGTGTATTGGAGGGGGGAAGTGGCCACTATGCAGGCCTGATAAGCCAACAAAGCCTGGAGTCACGATGTCTGGGCTAGTTATAGTCACTGTCATAGTTATAAGCATTGCTAACTTGTGTAAAGTAAGGCCTTACGTTGTGTGCGTTAGCATCTTGTTCCCATAGTCATAGTAAACTGTATAGTGTCTAATGTTTGTCTTTCTTACGGGTTCTGGTGGGTGTTGATAATAAAAGGGTGTTGGACTGTCGCTCTGCGTCTTGTTTGCTCCATTGCACCCTCACCACGGACCTCTGGTAAAGTCACGGTGTTTCAAAAGGCCTTGCCATAATTCCGGAGTCGAGAATCTAGGGTTTTTCCTGGGACACCTCGAAGCCGTCCACTCAGGACTGGGTCTGGTCAGGTATAAACAGCCCAGTCCTTTTCTCTCTTCCGGGGAAACTGCCCGAGTGGGTAGACAACGGGGTGGCCATTGAACCACTGACGGAAGGGAGAATCGCCTGAGTATTGGTGGCAGTGGGTTACCTGGGTGATATAAGGGTCAGACTTGCTGTGCAGCCTGCAGCAGTTTTGACTCAGCGCTCGCCCCAGAGGGAATCCCATAGTGTGGGATTTCCCCAGTTCCTAGAACCAGCTGGTGCGAGGCACGCGCAGGTGGCCACCCTGTCAGATACCGACTCAGCGCGGAGTAAAGCAGGAAAGGACCCGCTACATGAGCAATGAAGGCAAGCATGCTAAATGCCTTCTTAACCACCCTGTTGACATGTGATGCAAACTTCAAAGAATTATTGACCTGAACCTTTATGCGTCTCCATTCTACAACATTGCCTAAGGCTCTGTTTTAATTGTATAAGTCTTGTCTCTGTTTGTTTTACCAAAATGTAATACCTCACATCAAATTAAACTTCATATGCCACTTTTCAGCTCATTGATACAATTGATCAAGATTTCTTTGTAATCTTAGATAACCTTCTTCACTGCACACTGTACCACCAATCTTGATGTCATCTGCAAACTTATTAACCATGCCTTCTATATTCTCATCTAACTCGTTTATATAAATGACAAACAAAAGTGGACCCAGTACCGATTCCTGTGGAACACCACTGATCACAGGTGTCCAGTCCAAGAAAACAACCATCCACCATCACTGTCTGTCTCCTGCCATTAAGTCAGTTTTGTAACCAATTGGCAAGCTCGTTCTGAATCCCATGTAATCTAACTTCACTAATTAGACCACCATGTGGAACCTTGTCAAGGGCCTTACTAAAGCCTAAGTAAATAATGTCTACCACTCTGCCCTCATCAATCTTCTTGGTTACTTCCTCAAAAAACTCAACCAAGTTCGTGGAAGACGATTTCCTTTGCACAAAACCATGCTGACTATCCTTAATCATTGCTTGCCTCTCCAAATGCAAGTAAGTCATATGCATATAAGTCCCTTTATCACAAGCATCGAAATTTGTTTCTTGTATATGTCATCCCACTTTGTGGTTTCTGTGAGAGAGGCCTGCAGACTAATCCCACCCATGATTTCTTTCCCTTTGACTATTCCTCATCCCCACCCAAGCATATTTCACATGCTGATCTCCTCAATTGAGGTCATCTCTACTTATTGCACAAGTGCCACCCTTGATTGAAAATGCTAGCTCTCAACCTCTTTCTAGCTTCCAATTTTTTCATATACTCCTCAATATTTAGGACCTAATCTTTTCCATTCAGAAGTCACATCCCTGAGAAAAACTCAACATGTTTGGCAACATCTGTGGAAACAAAGCAGAGTTAATGTTATGGATCCAGTGACCCTGCTTCAGAACTGGTTATCTGTAACGACTGTTGGATTAAATTTGTTTACTTTATTTCATATCGTCAGTCCACTTGAAAATATTATAATCGGCTCCCCAATCCAAATCATTTATAGAGAATTTAAAGAGTTGTGAACCTCGCACTAATCCTTTTACTCTACAACCTTTCATCCTGAAAATGATCCTTTTTTTTTAATCTCTGCCTATCTATTAGCCAACACTCAATTCATGCTTTTATATTTCCATGTACTCTAAATGCATTTACTAACTTTCTGCATGGGACTTTATCAAAACTCTTCTGAAAATTCAAATACATCACATTCACTAGTTCTCCTTTATTTTGCTTTAAGCAAAATCCTCAAAAATCTCCAACAAACTTGCAAAAATGTACTGTGCTCTTTGGCATAAAAAATTGAGTCTTGCATACAAATATTCCATTGAATGTTTGATATGATAAAACCGTGCAATATTCCTGAAAGTATGCTGCTACTGTATGATATACTCAATGGTTGTTGTGGTTCTGTTCGCTGAGCTGGGAGTTTTTGTTGCAAACGTTTTGTCCCCTTTCTAGGTGACATCCTCAGTGCTTGGGAGCCTCCTGTGAAGCGCTTTTGTGATGTTTCCTCTGGCATTTATAGTGGCTTGTCTCTGCCGCTTCCGGTTGTCAGTTGCTGTCCGCTGCAGTGGCCGGTATATTGGGTCCAGGTTGATGTGTTTGTTGATAGAATCTGTGAATGCGTGCCATGCCTCTAGGAATTCCCTGGCTGTTCTCTGTTTGGCTTGCCCTATAATAGTAGTGTTGTCCCAGTCGAATTCATGTTGTTTGTCATCTGCGTGTGTGGCTACTAAGGAAAGCTGGTCGTGTCGTTTTGTGGCGAGTCGATGTTCATGTATGCGGGTTGTTAGCTGTCTTCCTGTTTGTCCTATGTAGTGTTTTGTGCAGTCCTTGCATGGGATTTTGTACACTATGTTGGTTTTGCTCATGCTGGGTATCGGGTCCTTTGTCCTGGTGAGTTGTTGTCTGAGAGTGGCTGTTGGTTTGTGTGCTGATATGAGTCGTAGTGGTCACAGTAGTCTGGCTGTCAGTTCGGAAATGCTCCTGATGTATGGTAGTGTGGCTAGTCCTTTGGGTTGTGGCATGTCCTTGTTCTGTTGACAACGAAATTCATGGCCTAAAAGTCTTTGACTTGATGGAGCAGGAAGCCTTTTAGATAATTAAATTAAGAGTGCAGGATTTGCTTCCTTTGCTTTTCCATCATTGCTTATCATTAAAGGTGTTGTGATTAAATGTATGCAGCTTGATGCCAATGCTTCATCATTTTGAATAATTGGCTGTAAAACCTTTACATTCATATCAATGCTAATGTTGTTCAGAGAGAGCTTCATTGAAAAGTTTTCCTTGTTCTCCCCTGGAATATTTCACTTTTGAGTTGAGAAAATAGGACACTTTTGATTATCCAAATGTAATAGAATCCATCAAAGTTGCATTTCTAGGAATATTGCCTAAATGCTTTTAAATGTGGCTTCACGATTCTTTGATGTTCCTCCTATTCATTCCAGAGGATACAGTGGAGGCATTGCTGATGGATTCCTCTAGTGCTTTTATATGACATTTACGTGTCTCCACAGTAATAAATTGTCATCATTTTGAATAATTGGCTGTAAAACCTTTACATTCATATCAATGCTAATGTTGTTCAGAGAGAGCTTCATTGAAAAGTTTTCCTTGTTCTCCCCTGGAATGTTTCACTTTTGAGTTGAGAAAATAGGACACTTTTGATTATCCAAATGTAATAGAGTCCATCAAAGTTGAATTTCTAGGAATATTGCCGAAATGCTTTTAAATGTGGCTTCACGATTTTTTGATATTCCTTCTATTCATTCCAGGGGATATAGTGGAGACATTGCTGATGGATTCCTCTAGTGCTTTTATATGACATTTACGTGTCTCCACAGTAATTAGGGACAGACAATAAACACTGGCACAGCTAACAAAGCCCAAATCCTATGAATGAATTTAATAGAAACGCAGTTCAGGTTTCACTGCAGTACAAGATTATGGTGTAAACAACTGCCTCGCATACTGCAAGTTTTATTGATTCAGAAGACATTTGCTTTCAAGCATTTGCAGCTTTGGTTTGAAAAAGGCTGAGCTGACATAGTTGATCCAGTGCTGAATCTCTCCATCAAAGATAACCCTTTGAGAGAGCTGATTTCCAAAATATGGAAAATGTTTAGTATAATCCACTCTCCTTCAACAGATATGGGTAAGGGGGTGGAATAGTCGGCTGATAAAGTGTGATTTGATATGTAGGTTTCGTTTTTGCAACATCCATGGATATGTCAAGTTTCTTGAACGTAGAAGTGAAGAGACTGAAAGTGGCTTTCAAAATTTGATCTTGAGTTTCCAAAAACACTGCAGTCACCTGCAACCTGCAGATTATGTACAGGATATTTATGATGGCCAGTTTAGTTTTGGCACTAAGCCAACTGAGGCTAAAGAATTTTCCAATCAGGCAGTATTTAATACTGACTCCAGAGGCTAGTTGACCTTTGATGAGGTAAATAGCCACTGTTGGACAGACTGTAAATTTTATGGGTTTTTTTAACACAGTTCAGATTTTGAAGGCATCGGTCTCAAATCTTCCTCTCAAGACAGTTGCAATCATATCATCACAAAGCAGTTGCAGGAGTGTGATGAATTTCTTTTTAGAAATCCAAATATTTGAAGCATGCAAGCAAAGATTTTGGAACATTAATAGGCAGAAGGATAAAAACAATAACCCCATCATTATAAACAAAACAGGGAATCAAACATGTGAAGTACAAGAATAAATAAGAGGGAAAATTGAATCTTGGAGCTTGCTCGACCACATCTAGAACCTAATTGATCTTATCGATGGAGAAAACAAATGAGTCTAGTAAGTAAATATATAATTCTTCCTAATGAAATGAGTGAGCATATTTTATTACCTTATTTTCTAATTGAATTGAAAGCTTGAAGACAAATAACTCATGCAATTTGCAGCTGATAATTAGACTTAAATTAATTTTGTACTTGGAAAGCTAACATAATACAACGTTGTTTACCTCTAGAAGAATTTCAAAAAAATGATAATTTCTCTTACTACAAAATGCAATTAATTCTAACCTGAAAAAATTGGGAATGGTTATATTTAGCCAAAAAATTAGATTATACAGGACATTTTTTCAGTCGTATGTGAAAATATAATTAAATAAATGCTTCATCTACCATACTCAAGAAACTTTAAGCAGTCCATCAAAGTATCATCAAGCCTCAAATTTTAACAGTGTTTTTGGCACATGAACCTTTGCTCCTATCTGCGTCCAAAGTAAATATCCCCTCCCGCCCCTTCTAATTGAAACTTACAGAATACTGAGAGACCATGATAGGGAGAATATGCTTTATATGGAGAATATAGTTCCTAGTCTCTCCTACTGGTGGAAACAAGGACATAGCCTTAGAGAGAGGGGACAACCCTTTGGAACAGAGATCAGGAGAAGTTTCTTCAGACCGAAGGTGGTTAATCTGTGGAAATCATTGCTACAGAGGACAGTACCAGTCATTTAGATGAGTGGATTAGTAAGGGAATTATTACAGTGAGGAGGTAGGAGAATGGCATTAGGAAACCCACCAATCATGATTGAATGGTAGAGCAGTCTTGATGGGCCAAATGGCCAAATGATTCTTCTATATCTTCTAGTCTTATGGTCTGATGATGAGATGTCAGTCATTGTAGACTTTCTCCTTTTTTATTTTGTTTTTCATATAGTGTATTGAAGGGACCTTTCCAAATCTGATTTTAATCCAAAACAAACAGAATAAAGTAAAAGCATCTCTTCTTTCTAATCATAGTATAAAGGGTTAGCTACAATTAGGCAGTGCAGCAATGTACAGGATTGCACAATATGATGCAGTGTCACATAATATGGCCTCTTTTTGCACAGTAATGAGTGTATAAAAAAAAGTTTCTATAATATTGCCTTCTGTTGAACAATCCCATAAGATATATCCATTGCAAGATGTGTTCCAATAATATATTTTACCTTCCTCAGTGGTCTCTATAAATATTCGCTAATACTTTAACCAGATCAAGAGTATGTTATGGTAGCAACACATGAAAGAAAAGCTATGGAAATGTTTCAAACTTGGCTGGAAAATTTTAAGCAGTTTGGAGGTTTCAACCAAACAGATGCGTAGCTGAATTGGTATTAAAAGTTTTCTAGATATTGTACTGTGCTGCACCTCACTGCAGATCATATCTGTGGGTGGCACGGTGGCACAGTGGTTAGCACTGCTGCCTCACAGCGCCTGAGACCCGGGTTCAATTCCCAACTCAGGCGGCTGACTGTGTGGAGTTTGCACATTCTCCCCGTGTCTGCGTGGGTTTCCTCCGGGTGCTCCGGTTTCCTCCCACAGTCCAAAGATGTGCGGGTCAGGTGAATTGGCCATGCTAAATTGCCCGTAGTGTTAGGTAGGGGTAAATGTAGGGGTATGGTTGCGCTTCGGCGAGTCGGTGTGGACTTGTTGGGCCGAAGGGCCTATTTCCACACCGTAAATCTAATCTAAGTCTAATTTGATTATTTAGATTTTTTTTAGATTAGTTTAGATTATATGATTGGTGGCTTTGCAAACAATGTTCCAGTCAGGTAGGGGATTGATGAGGAAATAGCCATGAACAATAAAGTTATAAATGCATTTAATGCTGACCTCAGTCTGATAAAGAACACTATTGTCAAGCAGGATAAATCTAACAAGCTTACAACAAGAGTGACATGTTGATGTAAGTGCAAGTGACCTATACAGAATTAAATAAAAATGTGACGATGGAAGTTTGTAAAATTAACTCATCAGAAATAAATGACATTCAATTGTGACTGGTCTGACAGTCAGAAAGCAAGTTAATCTATTGGTGAAATACTTGATGAACAGTCTTAAAGCATATTAAAGTGCACAAAACAACACTCTATTTCTTTGTTTGATACAGCTTGCTGGTAAAAGGATAAATCCATATCAAGAGGTCAGTTTAACCCAGTTGATAAAGGCAAGGGCTCAGTATGCACATTAGATTGATACTAAGCAAAATAAATCAAAAGTATTTTATTAAAACGTAAATTGGAATACAGATGAGCTTTGTGCAGAATTCAAAATGTTAAGGGATGTCTCTGATGTAGATAAGCAAGCCATGAAGATTTACTAAGCAATTGTGATTGAAGGTTTTCACAGACTTAATACATTAGGATTAAAAGCTGAAGAACTGCAAGATACACAAAACATATTAGAAGAGAAACTCTAACAGATTTTTATTCATTGGCTGGATTTCTTAGCATTTGGACAGAAGCCTTTTGAATCTGTGGAGCACTTTGAGAGCAGATGCAGAGAAAGAGGTGAATTATTTGATTTTTCACATGAGAAGCTAGCAAGCAACATTGTTAAATTGTTGATTGCATCCATTCCCGTGGAATCTATCCAGAAAGGTTAGCTTGACAAACCAAAGATTTATAGCACAAAGAGTTTCTGAAGGATGCACAGAAGTATAAAATGATGCTCACAGGTTGATGAAGCTTAGAGTTTCTAAATACAAATTTGAAGTTTGACACAATCACTAGCAAGAATATATGAAAGGTGTAAAGGTGTAAAGCTTTGTAAAGGAAATGCATAGTTTTAAATCAATGTTGCAAGGCACATAGCAGAAAAATCCTTCGAAATAGCCAGTGCATTGGATCAAAGTCTGGTGCAGTGACAAAGAACTGTCCACACACCAAACAGCCCTTGCTCATAAAGTACCTTTTAGCGACAGTGAAGATTCTCTGGTATCCCAAAACAGCTGCATACATGAAGTGATCAAGCAAGATGTTATAATACCCAACACAAGATAAAGAGTGGTGAACACATTCTTCACATTGTTCACATTATGAAAAAAATCTCAATGCTATCACTACAGTGTTTGAAAAAATTCAATTTATCCAGCCTCAGAAAACTGATGATCTTTTGTTATTTGCCAAGATTAACAGAGATATAAATAGTAATATATTACACCAGAATACTCTAAGATCAATGTACTACCACCAGAAGATTAAAGTCCTTGTGGAAATCATGACAAAACTTACAATCGTAAAACATACAACATACAATGGTTCACCAATTCTTTGTGCAGGATTAATTGTGCTAAAGTGTAAGCACAAACAATCCGTGAAGCTCAGGAATAATGCCTATATCTTAAATTCATGTACCTTTAGCTTGTAAATAACCAAAACATTTTGAAAGAAAAAGGCAGTTTCAAGGAAGCTGCAACATTGCATTTGAAGGAGAATGCCAACTCATATCCATTAACCCAAAATGTAAGTGCACATAGCAGGTCGGGCAGCATCTGTGGAGAGAAAGTAGAGCTAACATTTTGGGTCTAGTCACCCCTCTTCAGAACTGGACATCCTTCCCCAACCACAACGCAGGTCCATAATATCACTGAGAGTTTATGTACATCACCACATACTGGTTCTCAAAGTTGGATCCACAGTACGTCTTCAAGGGGAGGAATTACTGGCAGAATCTCTGAGAAGCGTAGAGACACACCAATTTTCTTTACATGTGATACATGATGACACTGTTGAACCATCAATTGTGCAACAAAGCAATCTGGTGCTGCTGCTCTCTGCCTGTTATTGACAGATTTTGTTGCCTGCCTGTCCATATATTTTATTGATTCTGATTTTTAGCAAACAATGTTTCCCCATAATATCTTTAATGAGGATTTAATCAAATATATATCTTTTTATACTCAGCCACATCTTCAAAATTTTCCACTAATGTCTTAGGTCACATGCAATATTAAGTATTGTTCCAATTTTCCACACACCTTCATCTTCATGAGATATTAATAAGGAGGCCTTATATCTATTTCTATTCAAGACCTACTAGGTTGGAATAGAGTCAGAACATACAGCTTGAAAGTAACACTACTGTAGCTGTACTGTAAGATCCTACTGCTAGAGCATTCTCATAAATTTGTTTACTGAAGTTTATGAGAAATTGCACCGGACACACAAATATTGCAGATTCATATAGTATACAAGAGGCACTTCAGCCCATTGAGTCTGCGCCAACCAAGTTATACCAATTCCACTTCCCAGTACTTGACTCATAGCCTTAATTGTTAAGATATTTTGAGTGCTGATTCACATACTTTTTAAAGTTTGTGAGATTTCCTGCTTCTCCTGCCCTCCCAGGCAGTGAATTCCAGATTCCCACCACTCTCTGCAAGAAAATAGTTTTCCTCAAATCCCCGTTAAACCTCCAGCCTTTGCCTTAACATTATGCCCTCTTGTTATCGACCTTCAACTAAGGAGTACCGCTGTTTCTTTTCTACTCTGTTAATGCTCCTCATAATCTTGTATAACTCGGTCAGATACTCATCTGTACAATATTATTGAACATTCAAGATAGATTATGGGCGGCACGGTGGCACAGTGGTTAGCACTGCTGCCTCACAGCGCCTGAGACCAGGGTTCAATTCCCGACTCAGGCAACTGACTGTGTGGAGTTTGCACGTTCTTCCTGTGTCTGCGTGGGTTTCCTCCGGGTGCTCCAGTTTCCTCCCACAGTCCAAAGATGTGCGGGTCAGGTGAATTGACCATGCTAAAATTGCCCGTAGTGTTAGGTAAGGGGTAAATGTAGGGGTATGGGTGGGTTGCGCTTCGGCGGGTCGGTGTGGACTTGTTGGGCCAAAGGGCCTGTTTCCACACTGTAAGTAATCTAATCTAATTCAAAACTAGCAAGACCACACGAACGTAAATTAATTATAACAGCCCTGCAATCTTATCCATTCACCAATAACTGCAAGATATAACCATACATGTAATCATAAATGGAAGATCAGACTGCTTTGATTGCAGCCATCACCTTTTGTTGTGACAGGCATTGACAATTTCTAATTGCAGTTGCTAGATTCCATGAATAATCACTTCTTCCATCTGCTTTTTCCAATAGAGTAATGGGTATTCCTTTGACAGGACCTCACCATCCTGTAAACATTTATCTTAATTTAAATTATGAAATTATTTGTTTGAGTTATGATGATAAAGCCAGTCCTGACATTACCTAATCTTCACAAGCTTCCAGAATTTTCACACTGAAGCTTCAAAATTGCTGGGAACATTTTGCAAGTTGATATTTCAGGACTTCTGCAATTATCGGAATGGCAACCCCATTTTGGAAATCTTCATAATTCATGCCAACACAGTGCAAGTATGAAGCATGAACTGGAGGCGTTAATAGTGTAAAAATGACTACAAATTATATGATTTATTTCACTAATTGTTATGAAATGATATAACTTGGAATGTATCTAGATATACTAAAATAAGTGATAACGCATTGATTAGAAACTTAATCTGACCCATTATACAATATGCATGGAAACCTATTATTTCTTGGCAAGCTAGCAGGTGAAAGAACAACATGCTTATAATACAAGTATCTTTAGATGCATTCTACTGTGTTGTCCATTGCATAGTTATTCTACATTGAAAAGATAGCTTGCTGTGAGATGAATAGCAAAGATTTAAATCGCTTCTCATGGGCAAAATTCATACTTTACGGAAGAGATTAGCCATCAATTTGGCTTTTTGAAAGCTGTGACAGATGTAGAAACTTTATGCTATTTTACATAAAAAAAATTAATGCTGCATTGCAGGATTTGTTTACACAGCTGTTCAGGGATATGTAAAATTCATGGTTTTGACAGATTTGTTAGCTTTCAAAAGCAGGTAATGTTTTTACTATAACTTTCACACAATAAGTGTTTATGTTGATGGAGTAATTAGTTTTTTTGAGTTCTGATTATTAGAGTGTTTTCTATTAATACAGTAGATGCTTGTTAATTGATTTGGTGTATGGGGTGAAAGGAATGAAATGTTGGTGCGAGAGGATTAGAAGCTAGGAACATTAAGGGGGTGCTGGTCAATGCGAGGAGCTTTTGCTTTGATCTGAAGTACTAATCAATATTTCTGTGAATGGAGGCTTCTCTTTAGCAATAGGCAATATACTCTCGGCCATCCCACCTATGCAGGGATGAAAATCTCGCCTGCCTGCACTGTTGGGAGAGAAAGGGGATTGCAACATTTGCAATTCCCAACTCCATGATAAAAAAGTTTTCTACTTGTTTCAATCTCACAGAACTTTCAGAATATTCCTATTCATGTTTGTCTGTTACAGGTCAATTACAGGCTGTTGAAGGACATGAGCTCCCTTGAAATAGGAAGTCATAAGTTCTAAACCACCTCCCTATGACCAAACCATAGACTTCACCCTGTACTACAAAATATGAGCAGCTAAACCTTAGCACATTATAGAGTGGTAAGCTATTTGGGGTTTTAACTGTAATCTCATCGAAGTGAGAAGTAGCTGAACTCTGACTCATTAAAAGACAGGAATTAACATTATCAGAAACAGCAGTGCAGGGTAACTGTTAATACTTAGTGCAATAATTAAAAGCCTGAAAGAGACAATTGAACAGAAGGAACATTCACACAGTGATCTTTCCTGGAACTAGGTAAACCCTACGATGGGGTAAGGATTTTATTACTGTATTATGATGACAAAATTATTCCCATTCATTACTGTAAAAAAAAACACAAAGCAAAGTGAGAAGTGATGTAAAGCACTGAACATCTCAGTGAGATGATAACAGGAGATGTATTATTGATATGGATCATCATTAAAGGAGAATTACACCAGAAGGTTTTAATTACAGTCAGGAGAAGAAGGATGGTGACCGGTCATCTCAAGATCTGGATCTGAATCAACACTAGTAATCACTGAGGCATTTGAACCGTGGTAATTTATGTAGAATTCAATCAATCAGGCATTTTGTGTACCAGTCTGAACAAATCACAGGAGTATTTCTGCTGGGGTGTGATTATTGCGAATTCAAAAAGTGAGGTTAAGCCAAACTTGGTTTTGAATGCATTTTGTTCTTTTAATTCCTGAAGTCTGTGACCTATGGCAGGAGTAGATGGATGGGAATGAAAACCTTTATGCTATTGACAATGGTTATGTAGTCCAAAGGTCACCTGGCTTTATCATTTAAATCATATTAAAATTGTCTGTACCAATTGACCTTGCTTTCCTAGCAAAACTATTGATTGACACAGCTTTGAAGTATGGCTGTACATAGTGTTTAGCTCTTTCTTATAACAGTTGGCCTTGAAAATGTTATTTCTCGTCAGAGTCAAATGGCAGTTTTCTGAAAGAAGCAGGCTGCAGCTTTTAGCACAGCACTCTGCTTTTAAAAATGTCTATGTTGGCCTTGCAAACCATGCTGGCACATGTGATCAATTATCTGCATAACTGGTCTATAATATACAAAACTGCCACTCTATACTATGTTAGCACAGGTTACATAACTTTACACCCTCTAATTGTTAAGCTATTTGGAAATTTTGCAATTGCTGACATGTTAGTTTCTTACATTACTGTAGTAGGATTTAAGGCAAAACGTGTCTGAATAGACTGCATTTGTGTATTTGATCAGGGGAGTGTTACATGCCAGCAGTGTGTAGCTCCAGTATCAATGTGAGGGATGCCATTATCAAAGACTGATAGTGTATTGAAAGACAAGCATTGCTCTCATATTCACACAGACACAGGTGCGTGAAAACACACACACAGCATTGTATTAGTCATTTAGAACCATGTACTTCAGTCATTTGTTTCTTTATTTCCTATAAATGAATGAATACTTGGTGTGGTGAAATTCTGTGCACTGGGTTTGTCTTATGGTACCGGAATGGCAAAAAGGAAGTTGGTATTCTGATCAAACAATTGCATATGATATGACAAGAAGAAGGTAGAAAGGGAAGAATTCGTCAACTCAGAATTTTAATAAATCTTTTGAAACTATGCTTGACTTGTGAAAGACATTTCTTCTGTGATTATAAAACTGTCTCCAACATTCTAGGTTCCCCATGGGAGACTGATTAGCAAGGTTAGATCTCACAAAATACAGGGACAACTAGCCATTTGGATACAGAACTGGCTCAAAGGTAGAAGACAGAGGGTGGTGGTGGAGGGTTATTTTTCAGACTGGAGGCCTGTGACCAGTGGAGTACCACAAGGATCAGTGCTGGGTCCTCTACTTTTGGTCATTTACATAAATGATTTGGATATGAGCATGAAGGTACAGTTAGCAAGTTTGCAGATGACATCAAAATTGGAGGTGTAGTGGACAGCGAAGAGGGTTACCTCAGATTACAACAGGATCTTGACCAGATGTGCCAATGGGCTGAGAAGTAGCAGATGGAATTTAATTCAGATAAATGCGAGGAGCTACATTTTGGGAAAGCAAATCTTAGCAGGACTTATACACTTAATGGTAAGGTCTTGGGGAATGTTGCTGAACAAAGAAACCTTGGAATACAGGTTCATAGCTCCTTGAAAGTGGAGTCGCAGGTGGATAGGATAGTGAAGAAGGCGTTTGGTATGCTTCCCTTTATTGGTCAGAGTACTGAGCACAGGAGTTGGGAGGTCATGTTGCAGCTGTACAGGACATTGGTTAGGTCATTGTTCGAGTATTGCATGCAATTCTGGTCTCCTTCCTATCGGAAAGATGTTGTGAAACTTGAAAGGGTTCAGAAAAGATTTACAAGGATGTTGCCAGGGTTTGAGGATTTGAGCTATAGGGAGAGGCTGAACAGGCTGGGGCTGTTTTCCCTGGAGTGTCGGAGGCTAAGGGGTGACCTTATGGAGGTTCACAACATCATGAAGGGCATGGATAGGGTAAATAGACAAAGTCTTTTCCTCGGGGTGGGGGAGTCCAGAACTGGAGGGCATAGGTTTAAGGTGATAGGGGAAAGATATAAAAGAGACTTCAGGGGCAACCTTTATACTCAGAGGTACGTGTATGGAATGAGCTGCCAGAGGAAGTGGTGGAGGCTGGTACAATTGCAACATTTAAAATGCATTTGGGTGGGTATATGAATAGGATGGGTTTGGAGGGATATGGTCTGGGTGCTGACAGGTGGGACTAGATTGGGTTGGGATATCTGGATTAGTGGTACTGGAAGAGCACAGCAGTTCAGGCAGCATCCAAGGAGCAGTAAAATCGAATTTTTGGGCAAAAGCCCTCCTAATGATGGGTTTTTTCCTGAAATGTTGATTTTCCTGCTCCTCGGATGCTGCCTGAACTGCTGTGCTCTTCCAGCACCATTAATCCAGAATCTGGTTTCCAGCATCTGCAGTCATTGTTTTTCCCTGGGTTGGGATACCTGGTCGGCATTGACGGGTTGGACCGAAGGGTTTGTTTCCATGCTGCACATTTCTGTGACTCTATGATTCTAAGTATTAGGGATAACAGTCTAGATGACAGCATAGATTTATTCAAGCTTAGCCTTGAAGAAGATATCCAGAGAAAACACATCTGGTGGTGACTTCAAACATAAGAATTATGTAATTGAAATCCAATTAAATGATCATAAACCAGGTAATAACTTAAATGACAGAGCCATAGCACATAGAGAGCTATAAAGAATAAACTTCCTAAACAATTCACCACTATAGAGATGAAGTGTGATGCGGATGCTGGCAATCAGAGTCAAAAAGTGTGATGCTGGAAAACCGTAGCGGGTCAGGTAGCATAATGGAGGGCTTATGCCCGAAATGTCGACTCTCCTGCTCCTTGGATGCTGCCTGACCAGCTGTACTTTTCTAGTGCCCCACAATTCCCCACTACAAGCTGGAGTAGAGCAGACTTGCCAACTTTGCCAGCAGAACTATTGAAGGATTGACAACCTGGACAGCAGGATTGCAAAGAAACCAGTTTCATTGAGACCAGTCCTATTGCTTAATTATTTAATAAAGATGCATTATATTAAGTGGCAAAGCAATCAAATTGTTATGTGCCATTGATATCTAGGCAAAAATCTTTAAAACTAAATGTGGATTTTGCAGTTCAAAAAAACAGCAGTTTGATTAATAAGTGTTTGGTAATCCAGTTATAAAGGAATTTTCTGCTATTAAACTTTTAACAAATGAATTTCCTTACTGAAACATATCATTTTACTGTAAATGTAGGTATATAACCATCTCAATTGCTGTAAAAGCATGTGGGTAATTATTTAATTTATGTAGTAAATATTATAATTTATGTAGTAAAAATATCATTATTATACACTTGGGGAACTAAAACTAAATTATCCTGTTCTAAGCTGTATTCCCTGCTGGAGCTCAATCTCAAGGCTGTGCTTGTACAAACCTAGTAGTTATCTAGTCTGTTATCTCCAACACCCATATAAATCTCCAATATTGGGGCAAGGGAGATATTTCATTATGAGACCCTTTTCTCTCACAGCTCAAACACAGCTGAAAATCTATTTGCAGACTGTTGCTGATTTCAGCAAGTCTGTGTCTTAACCACACCTCCCACTTCCTGTTTGCTGCTTTCAAATTGACAAAGCAGTTCTTCAGTCAGGGTACCTCCTTTGATGCTTCAATTCTCCCACCACAAGGACTCTGCACATGGGACTGCACCAAAATTAAATTTACATTCAGAGATATGAACAAAAAAAACCAATTACATAATGTAAAATGATTACTATAATACCAAGGAAAATAACACATTGGCTTACAATATATCTGAATATCATGATTCATTTATGCACAAGAAAATCACATCTATATCTGGTATAACATAAGACAAATTTCTGCAGTGAAATAAAATTTGTCACATTGAATTGCATTTTCTATGATCTGCATATTTCTTCAACAATGACAATGTGCTATTTAGGGAGGTAACATTTCATAGGACACTAGGGTATTATAGACACATGCAGTAAAACTGAAATACTCTCGTAGACAATATAAACAAGGTCCCACTGCATTGAAACAGTTGAATTAGTTTTCATTTTTCCTGTTACAGATTTTGACCCATGTCATATTTTTGCAATATGCTAACATTTAAAAACTAAATCAGGTCGAGGTAATAGTAATTACACCAAAATATTGGCAATATTCAATGCTCCATCAGTTTTTAAAAAACCCTTGTGTTCATTTTTCCAATGGTGAAGAAATCACTTTTTAAAAAACTTAATGTGATAGACTCTCAATATGTTTTAATTAACATGACCAAGGGATGTCTATAAATTTGGAACAAATAATGGCATCAGAGAACATTTAAGCCTTTTCCTCATCACTAATACATCAATCGGCAAATATGGATGAGAATTCTGAAAATAAAGGCACAGTTTGGCTTTCCTTTCAATGATATCATTTGATTCATTTGACTGGTTATAGCATTCTACCTACCAGGGAATGATTCCCTAATACGTAGCTCATGTCCCGTATTTAAGCAAATGAGTAGCTGTTAAAAAAAGAATTTTCACACAAACCTTATTGCTGAAACAATTTGTCGCAAAAAACTCATTGTCACCACATTGGTTACTAGTATGTTGGTCAGTTAGTTTTGAGCTTACAGGACAATATGGTTTTGCTTTTAAGATTATGAAATTTTAAGGTAGATCTTTGAAATTTGCGTTCCAACACCTTTACGAAATGTTTTTGATTAGATTTGAGCATCAGCCAGCCATGAGGCATTTTTAAACAAAAGGATTGAAAAATACATAAGTTCTATTCCTGGTGTATGCAGCTCTATTTGGGAGCATGAATTTTCAAATTCTTCCTTCTTTGTTTAAACATGTACATATCACCTGTCCTACAATCCTTCAGGACTATGCATTTATCTCACCTTTGCCACTTGTACAACTTCCATATTTTGTCTCAACATTGTTCTCTTGTCTTAAACTACTGAAACCCTCAGCTCTGAAAACCAATTCCAAAACCTCTGTTAAGTCCTTCGTGAACATCTTCAGAACTTCCCTTCTGAAGAAATTTTTAATCACCACCATCCCAACCAAAACCTAAGACTTGGTGTCAATTGGCTTGGTATCAATATGTATCACTGTTATTGTGCAGCATGTTGGGAGGTTTTCCTGTGGTACATATCCTACGTAAAGGCAAGTTCTTGATGTTTCTGCTGACACCATTCAATTGTGCTAACAATCAAGTCCCACTATTTCACATTCTGTCATAAATGTGCAACAAGCCAATTAAGATAATAAAGTTGCCTGACTGACTGGTATTCAGAACAAAAATAATTTACAATGGGTTTTGTAATTACGAGGAAAATAACTCTCTTTATTTGAAAGCAAGCTATTCTTTAACAAATAGCAAAGTAAAATTGATCACACATACTGCAAGTGTAACTTAAGCTATGTCCTTTAAAACCTCAAACATGCACACATTCATTTTGGAATAAATCAATCAAAAATATATGGGGAGGGTTGACACAAATGTTATGAGTCAAAAATATAGACAGCCAAAGAAAAATTCTGTAGTTCAAGAGTCCAGAACAAAAGAATGGACTAAGTTATTTCTCACAATTGTTTTATTTATTTTTTAGTGATGGTGAAAGGATGCTGTAGCAGAATCATGGCCAATCTGATTCAATGGTTGATCAGGTTAACCTAGGTCTTTTCTTGTATTAAAACTCCTGCTTTTCAGAGATTTCAAGTTTTGTCTTTTTCATTTACAGAGAGCAATGATCAGAGATATTTCTTGCTTGCAGACTTCTGGTCATCTCCTGGTGCACTGCACTCACAGCTCAGTAACAAGTTGGAACTCAACAAATCTGAAGGTTGGCTTTAGGCACTTTTCCTTTAACTTAAGGACTCTTGGCTCTACTCTGTCTGAAAGTATCTATCTAAGTCCTCTGAAAAGATACTTAAAGCATATATCACAAAATCCTGCTTGCTTTTCGAGTTGAAAAAAAACGCCTGAAACTTTTTAACTACATAGCAGTTTCCAAATTCCATTTTCAGATTATAGCCCAAAAGGAAACAAAAAGGTCCCATATAGGTTCCTTAACTGCAGGTAGTTTGGTTAATCGATTAGAGCTGAAAGTAAATCTCAGTTTAAATATTGTCTTAAAGGACAGTAGTACAAGTGGTAAAACAATGCTGTGGAGTGAGGTATCCCAGAAGTGACTTAATTTTTGTATATGGCGAATTATGGCAAAATATCAATTATTTTATCATATATTTGTTTATTACAGCTACAAGCACCAGTCTCAACTCCAAATACAATGCACCATTCCATTTAGGTACCAAGATCTCTGGTACAGGGAAGCTCAGAATTGGCCAAGTATGTAAGTAGAGTTTGTGGGATGAGGAAATTAGAAGCAAGAATAATTTGAAGTGTGGTGTGGGAAGAGTCAGATTCTTAGCAATTTTTAATCCAATGTTATGCTCCACTCAACATGAGAATGAAAAGTTGCAAATTAACTTTCCAGAAGTAATCTCTAGTGGTCCGTTTGATTGGGCTGTCATACAATCACTGGTAAGGAAGATTAAGCTAAGAGTTCAGGAGAGTGGATAAACAAGGGGATGGAGAAGAGGATGAGTGAATGGCAGGGGAAACAGTGCACAGGGAAAAGATGTAGGGAAGACATAGAGAATGCAAAGGAAAAAGAAGAGAAGTAGCCAGAGGTATTACAATTAATAGAAATGATGATGGAGATACTGAGCAGGGAACAGAGTATAGCTAAACTAAAAATGGAATTGAGAAAAATGAATCAGAAGAAATAAGTCATTTGTGAATTTAAAACAGCCTTCCATATTAAAGTACTAAATAAATTAATTAATTTGATAGTAGGTGGGGACAAATGAATGAATTAAAGTGGAAAGCAAGTTTTTAAAAAATACCAAATAGAAATCTCTGGTTAATACATTGAAAAAGTTTTTACACATCAGCAACATTAATCAAACGAGGACTAGGATTCAGTCAACATATTCGATTAAAGACTGGAACTTCACGAGGCAAAATTAATTTTAAAAGACCAGTCTTTGTGAGAACATCAGTTATGTAAAGATTGAGACTATTCAAGTGGAAATTAATTAAAAGTAAAATCATGGCTGTGTGAAGCTAATTAGCAGAGATAGAAAGATGCAGCACTGACAACTCATCTTTGCTGTTGGTTACTATTTCAAGTAATGCTCGTTGGCTCTCAGACTGTGTACAAAGGCAATTTGAGCAAAGGCAGAGGTGACGACTCTGGCAAGCTAGCCTGTACTTTAAAAGTACAATTGCACTTCTTCAATAATATCTCTTTCAATAAAACAAAAAAAAACAATGTATTATGATTTACAGTTATAATTTACACAAGTTACCCAATATACATGGTCACAAAGGAAATGATCATTCATGATCAAAGTGATAACTCTGGTAGTCATCACATATACATAGTCTTTAAATCATGAAGGTCCCTAATGACATGCACTTGCATTTGTTTTTGGATTTTCTTTTGGTACTTGCTGATTTCAAAAATATTATACCATCTTTAAGGTTGTCTTCCCATGGCTAGTGTTGTTGCCTTGGGAACTGCTCTTGCTGATCCATTTCTGTTGCTGGGGTTCAGTGGACATTTGAGACTGATGGTCTTTATGCATGTAGGGAATGTGAGATCATTTCTTCCTGATCCTGTAAAGAAGGCATAGCAGCTCTAGTTTTAATTGAAGTCTGCAATTGTAGTAAACTTCCTAGTCATTTGTGTTCACTGCATAAAATTGAGCTGATAATTATACACCTGTTCTGAGGAAGGGTAACTCGACCCAAAACACTAATTCTGTTTTCTCTCCACAGATGCTGCCAGACCAGCTCAGCTTTTCCAGTAATTTCTGTGTTTGTGACAGTTACACTATTCATATCACAAGGTTTCCTCTGGACTGACTTTTGTTGAGATAATTGAACATTTGCACACTGACTGACGGTCCAAACACTTAGCTCTGACAATGAATTGGGAGTTTTATAAATGTGAAATGTTGCTTTCCATAATTTCACTTTGAGTTTATCACTCACAACTCTTACTACTTCTGGTTTTGGGTGTTTATCATTATTGGAAGAGTAGTTTGGGTGGGGGGTGTCATTTGGCTTCCAAGTAACTATTTTCTATACCTTAAGTAAGCATATTTCTGCACTCAAGAATTACCTTGTTCAACTTTGCATTGGTGTTACTCAATTTTTTTTATGAACCCTTTGCTGATTTTCACTGCTGTCTCAGCCTTTTCATTAAATTGGGAGAAGTTTGAAGAATATTTATAGCGTTGATTTTCTCAATTCTTTATGAAACATTGCAATTGTTCATTGATGAATCATGGACCATTGCTGCTCATCATGTCAACTGTAATGCCATAACAATAGAAGGGCACTTTTAGGAATGCTACAATTTCACTGGCAGTCACTAATGTCAGCTAACTACTCCCAATAAGAGTTGACTTTGGCAAGATAATCTGTTTTTGAGCATGTGAAAAGGTCTACTCCAACTTTCATCCATAGTCTATCTGGGATGCCATGTATCATAGTGTAACATGCTCAGCTATTCACAACTCATCAAATACTGAAGCATTCCATGTCAAACTGCAGCAAGATCTGGAGAATAACCAGACTTGGGTGAAGAATGATAAGAATGACACAAGTGCCAGGCAATGATTCAAGGAGCAAATTCAATCATCATCTCTTGGCATTTAGGACAAGGAGTCTGCTTTTGCATCACATCCACAACATCCACTGCCTCCACCACCAACACCCAGTAGCAGCAGTGTGTAAAATCTACAAGATGCACTGCAGAGCCTTGCCCAAGATCCTTCAACAAAACCATCTAAATTCATGACCACAACCACCTGAAAGGAAAAATGGAGTAGACACAGGAGCTCACCACCGCCTGCAAGTACCCCTCCAAGCTGCACACCAGCCTGACTTTGAAATATTTCACCATTCCTTCAATGTCATGAGGTCACAATCCAGGAACTCTCTCACTAACTGCATGGTGGATCCATCTACACTAAATGGACTCCAATGGTTCAGGAAGGCAGCTCACTACCACTTTTGCAAAGGAAATTTGGCATAGGCAATAAACATTGACCCAGCCAGAGATGTCTACATTGTATGAAAGACTTTTTAAAAAAAACGTTTTTAGCTTGTTTAGAATTTATCACAAGCACTGCACAACATAATGTGGTCCTTGATTTTATTACTCAGGTTTACCCAGTAGAGTTTCTGCCTTGCCTTCATCAGGCTAGACTCAATTCCTGGATGACTTACATGGTTACCTTTAAGCATGTCTTTTTTAAATCTCTTCTATCTGGAGATAAAAACTGTATTTCCTCTGCACAAGATGTCACCTTGAGCTACCACTTCATCAGAGTATGCCTAACATTTTGTTATAGAAACAGGTACATCTTTGATGCTTTCACACTATCCTGTCATTAACATTTCCTGTAACACTTGGAACACTGCGTTAAATTGCATTGATTTGTTTGATTTAAACAAAATGTGTGTCATTCAAATTCACTGTCTCTGTCGATTTGATCACTTCCAAAACATGTTTTGCTGTTGTTTCTCATTGAATATGAAGAACTTCACACACTGTCTTAGTGTCCTCAGCAGTCATAGAGTTATACAGTCATGCGGCACAAGAACAGACCCTTCGGTCCAATTCATCTGCGACAATCAGATATCCTAAATTGATCCAGTCCCATTTGCCAGCATGTGGTGCATATCCCTCTAAACCCTTCCTATTCATGTACCCATCCAGATGACTTTTAAATGTTGCAAAGGTACCTGCCTCTAATATTTCCTCTGGCGGCTCATTCCATACATGCACCACCCTCTGCGTGAAAAAGCTGCCCCTCCTAGGAAATGCTGCTCTTGACAACATGTCAGCAATGTACATCATTTTGTTTATTAGAATGTCATATTCAAGATAATATCTGTGCAAATGTCTTAACATTCTTTGTGGATGTTTTGAAGCAATAAGAAGCAGTTTCAGGAAACAGTCTTGAAGTGATTTATGGTCAGACCACATTGTTCCTTCATCTCTTCCAAAACAGATGGATTAAAATGCTCATAAGCAAAAAGAATAGCCAGGCACTATTTCTCAGAATGTGGCATGATTCAGTTTGTGTTAATGCCATTGATGTAATTTGCTGCATAATTCGAAAGAGCTTGAAAGATTATCAAGTAGGAATGTGAGTTTGAGGTTACAATCAGATCACCCAGGATCTTGTTGAAATACAAAGCAGGCTGGAGGGGGTTTGTGGTGTATTCCTGCTCCTTATTTGCATGCTCATTTGTTCGCATGTTCATTTGTTCACATGTCAGTGCTGCCCAAAGTCCTGTCTCATTGGATCACACTGCAAGATTATTTCATCATTGACATCAGGGGTGGCATGGTGGCACAGTGGTTAGCACTGCTGCCTCACAGCGCCAGAGACCTGGGTTCAATTCCCGACTCAGGCGACCTCCAGTGTGGAGTTTGCACATTCTCCCCGTGAATGCGTGGGTTTCCTCTGGGTGCTCCGGTTTCCTCCCACAGTCCAAAGATGTGCGGGTCAGGTAAATTGGCCATGCTAAATTGCCTGGAGTGTTAGGTAAGGGGTAAATGTAGCGGAATGGGTGGGTTGCGCTTCAGTGGGTTGGTGTGGACTTGTTGGGCCGAAGAGCCTAATCTAACTCAGCACCGGTGTTCTCATTACTAGTCATTTGACTTTAGTGAAACACACCCCATCCACCTGGACACCCCGTGCTGGCCTCTTACCCGCCCTCGATCTATTTATAGCCAACTGCTGCCGCGACATTAACCGACTCAACCTGTCCACCCCTCTCACCCATTCCAACCTCTCACCCTCAGAATGTGCAGCCTTCCACTCCCTCCACTCCAACCCCAACCTCACCATCAAACCGGCAAACAAGGGAGGCGCGGTAGTAGTTTGGCGCACCGACCTTTATACCGCTGAGGCCAAACGCCAGCTCGCGGATGCCTCCTCCTATTGCCCCCTTGACCATGACCCCACCTCCCACCACCAAACCATCATCTCCCAGACCATCCATAACCTCATCACCTCAGGGGATCTCCCATCCACCGCCTCCAACCTCATAGTCCCACAACCCCGCACCGCCTGTTTCTACCTCCTGCCCAAAATCCACAAACCCTACTGCCCCGGCTGAACCATTGTCTCAGCCTGCTCCTGCCCCACTGAACTCATCTCCGTGTACCTCGACACGGTTCTGTCCCCTTTAGTCCAAGAACTCCCCACCTACGTTCAGGACACCACCCACGCCCTCCATCTCCTCCATGATTTTCGCTTCCCCGGCCCCCAACGCCTTATCTTCACGATGGACATCCAGTCCCTGTACACCTCCATCCCCCATCACGAAGGACTCAAAGCCCTCCGCTTCTTCCTTTCCCGCCACACCAACCAGTACCCTTCCACTGACACCCTCCTTCGACTGACTGAACTGGTCCTCACCCTGAATAACTTCTCTTTCCAATCCTCCCACTTCCTCCAAGCTAAAGGAGTTGCCATGGGCACCCGCATGGGCCCCAGCTATGCCTGTCTCTTTGTAGGATATGTGGAACAGTCCATCTTCCGCAACTTCACTGGCACCACCCCCCACCTTTTCCTCCGCTACATCGATGACTGTATCGGCGCTGCCTCGTGCTCCCACGAGGAGGTTGAACAGTTCATCAACTTTACCAACACCTTCCATCCCGACCTCAAATTTACTTGGACTGTCTCAGACTCCTCCCTCCCCTTCCTAGACCTTTCCATTTCTATCTCGGACGACCGACACAACACAGACATCTACTATAAGCCGACTGACTCCCACAGCTACCTGGACTACACCTCCTCCCACCCTGCCCCCTGTAAAAACTCCATCCCATATTCCCAATTCCTTCATCTCCGCCGCATCTGCTCCCAGGAGGACCAGTTCCAATACCTTACAGCCCAGATGGCCTCCTTCTTCAAGGACCACAGACTCCCCCCAGACGTGATCGATGATGCCCTCCACCGCATCTCCTCCACTTCCCGCTCCTCCGCCCTTGAGCCCCGCCCCTCCAACCACCACCAAGACAGAACCCCACTGGTTCTCACCTACCACCCCACCAACCTCCGTATACAGCGTATCATCCGCTGTCATTTCCGCCAACTCCAAACGGACCCCACCACCAGGGATATATTTCCCTCCCCTCCCCTATCAGCATTCCGCAAAGACCACTCCCTTCGTGACTCCCTCGTCAGGTCCACATCCCCCACCAACCCAACCTCCACTCCCGGCACCTTCCCCTGCAACACAAGGAAATGCAAAACTTGCGCCCACACCTCCTCCCTTACTTCTCTCCAAGGCCCCAAGGGATCCTTCCATATCCGCCACAAATTCACCTGCACCTCCACACACATCATCTATTGCATCTGCTGCACCTGATGTGGCCCCCTCTATATTGGGGAGACAGGCCACCTACTTGCAGAATGCTTCAGGGAACACCTCTGGGATGCCTGAACCAACCAACCCAACCACCCCGTGGCTCAACACTTTAACTGTCCCTCCCACTCCACCGAAGACATGCAGGTCCTTGGACTCCTCCATCGCCAGACCATAACAACACGATGATTGGAGGAAGAGCGCCTCATCTTCCGCCTGGGAACCCTCCAACCACAAGGGATGAACTCAGATTTCTCCAGTTTCCTCATTTCCCCTCCCCCCACCTTGTCTCAGTTGATTCCCTTGAACTCAGCACCGCCCTCCTAACCTGCAATCCTCTTCCTGACCTCTCCGCCCCCACCCCACTCCGGCTTATCACCCTCACCTTGACCTCCTTCCACCTATCACATCTCCATCGCCCCTCCCCCTATTCCCTCCTCCCTACCTTTTATCTTAGCCTGCCTGGCACCCTCTCCTCATTCCTGATGAAGGGCTCTGGCCCGAAATGTCGAATTTCCTGTTCCTTGGATGCTGCCTAACCTGCTGTGCTTTAACCAGCAACACATTTTCAGCTCTGATCTCCAGCATCTGCAGACCTCACTTTTTACTCTTTAGTGAAAGTTCCTTTTGTTTTATACACCAATGTGACTGCATGTTCTGAATAATGAACTTGTGCTGTGTTTCACATTGTGATGACAAATTAGGCTTGAACTTTGCTAAATAGTACACAAATTTGCCAAACTTTTACCCTTCTTTCACATCTGCCAGTCCCTTCTTCTCTGCTAGATTATTCACTTTGTAAGGATCTGGATGAAGTCCCTTCTCTATCACAACAAGATCTGTGTTCTTGACTTTAGCTACGATCATTCGCATTTTTCCTATCCAGTTTCAAATTCACTTGCTGGGCTAGCGGTCATACCAGATCTCAATTGTGATCTCTGATGGCTCCTTCCATTCTGTCTCCAAATCTGTAGACCAGAAGGTCATCTCATTCCACATTCTGTAGTCAACATTCTAGCTGTCACAAAACATGTATCACCTGTGGACTTGATGACACCAGCTTGAAATGTGTTTAAATTGATAAATCAGAATAATCATATGACACCTTGTCATCGGCCATCTTTATAGGCTTATTTCTTGCTTCTTTCCAGCTAAATAGGTGATACATGTTTTGTGACAGCTAGAATGTTGACTCCAGAATGTGGAATGAGGATGACCTACTGGTCTACAGATCTGGAGACAGAATGGAAGAAGCCATCAGAGATCACAATTGGAATCTGGTAAGACTTGTTTACTCAATTATTCAGTTTCCTAGAGAACAGCTTTCCACATGCTTGACATGCTTCCTTTTTCTTCATGTGATGTCCTACATAATATTTACTTTCATGTCTTCTTGCCTTGGTCTTTCTGTTGTTTTTTTTTCTCTCCTAAAATTTAAATTCAAATTTTCCAATCCTATGGTGTCATTTAGTCTGGAATGGGAATGGTATAGTTAGGTGATCAGCTTGGGCTGGGAACAATATTGTTGGATGGTCAGTCTGGGCTGGGGACAGTTTAGTCAAGACATCAGTCTGGGCTGGGAACAGGATAGTCAGATGATCAGTCTGGGCTGGGAACGGTATAGTCAAGAGATGAAGGCCTTTCTTGATGAAGAGCTTTTGCCCGAAACGTCAACTTTCCTGCTCCTTGGATGCTGCCTCACCTGCTGTGCTTTTCCAGCACCACTTTAATCTAGACTCTGATCTTCAGCACCTGCAGTCCTCACTTTTGCCACAATGCAAAGCCTGTGTACTCTCACTTAAATGAACCCTAACTGAAGATTTGCTACTTCGGAACATCCATAAATGTCAATAGCTTTTTGTAAAGTGTAGGTGTGCTCTCATGAATGAAACCCATATGCTAAATACAATCTTATCTCTGCAGAGATCACCTTTTGCTGTCCAAACTCATAGGAATCAGCTAAATGTCTCAGAGTCATCATATATTGATAAATAGTCTCCTTGTCTTGAGCTTTTTAATACGCATTTGGAGAAGGGGAGAGTGGTGTAGCAGGATGACTTTGAAAATCTCTCGTGTTTGAATTTTTTTGCTCTCCAATGAAATCCAGTCTGCAATTCAATTTGTACCATTCATTCTTCAGCATTGATATCATGGTTACAATTCCTCTGTGCTCAGGTTTTATGTTAATTCTGTTGCTACTTCATAGTTTTATGACTGAGAATGCCCCAGTGTACGTTGGTCTGCTACCCTGATGCATTGCGTATGGTTTGATCTGCCCATACAGCATTCCAAACAACACTTTTCACTGTATCTTGGTACACGTGACAGTAATAAATCAAATCAAATCATGACAATCTCTAACGCAAGACCTGCCTAACTGGAGAAGAAGCAATCTGAAGATTCCAAGCATTTCAAGTGTCTCCAACTGACCAAGAAGGAGGCTGAGTGCAAACAGAGGAAAGAGTATGCTCACAACCAACTACTTCAGCAAACATCTGTCGTCTTACCTGAGGCAGGCTTTGCTGAACCAGTATTGAACTGTTTGCTCACCACAGAACCCACAGGACCAGAAGAAAGATATCCTTAATCTCAAGGGACTCCTTAAGAAGTGTAGGTATATATGCAGGCAGAGCCCATTATTGATTTTTCAATAATGCACAAGAGATAAACATTGAACCTATTATTGGATGAGGTGGTGTTGGCTTAATCAGGTGTAATCTTTCAGTCAGTAAATGTTTGTAAATCCAGGTAAACACTGGCTCTAGTGCTAACATTCAACATTTGACTTTCTGTGTTAAAAAAAAGTGCTTTACAATTTTAGCATTACCTCACTCCTTTTGTGTTTGAACCCTCTAAAAATGAATGACAGTAGCACAATTTTGAACCTTATTGATCTTTACTGCTGCTTTGAGATTTAATTATATCTATTCCCATACGTCTTTATTTAACTACTGCGTTTTTTGACCTTCCAAAGAATGTCTCCTATCAAAATAAATGAATTTACAATTCTGCATAATTAAGTTAATTTGCCATATAACTATTAAATTTGGGAGCTAAAACAAAGAACAAAAAACCTTGCAGCACAGGAACAGGTACTTCGGTCCTCCAAGTGTGTGCTAATCCAGATCCTCTATCAAAACCTGCCGCTTATGATCTAAGGATCTGTATCCCTTTGCTCCCTGCCCATTCATGTATATGTTTAGATACATCTTAAATAGTGCTATTGTTCCTGCTCCTACCACCTCCATTGGCAATGCATTCCAGCCACCCAACACCCTCTGCATGAAGTACTCTCCACATATATCTCCCAGAAACCTTTCCACTCTCACTTTGAAATTGGGACCTCTAGTAATTGAGTCTTCCACTCTGGGAAAATGTTTCTTGCCATCCGCTCTGTCTACACCTTTCATGATTTTGAAGGCATCAATCAGGTCCCCTCTCAACTTCCTTCTTTCCAATGAAAATAATGCTAATCTACTCAACCTCTCCTCATTGCTAGCACCCTCCATACCAGGCAACATCCTGGTGATTTTCCTCTGCACCCTATCCAAAGCATCCACATCCATTTGGTAATGTGACAACCAGAACTGTGTGAAGTTTTCCAAATGTGGCTGAACCAAAGTCTTATACAACTGCACGGTGGCACAGTGGTTAGTACTGCTACCTCGCAGCGTCAGAGACCTGGGTTCAATTCCCGCCTCAGATGACAAAGAACGTGTGGAGTTTGCACGTTCTCCCCTTGTCTGTTCAGGTTTCCACTGGGTACTCCACTTTCCTCCCACAGTCCAAAATGTGCAGGTTAAGTGAGTTTGGTGAAGGGGTAAATGTCGGGGAATGGGTCTGGGTGGGTTGCGCTTCGACGGGTCGGTGTGGACTTGTTGGGCCGAAGGGCCTGTTTCCACATTGTAAGTAATCTAATCTAATCAGTAAGTAATCTAATCTAATCTAACTCTTGTACTCAATACCCTGTATGATAAAAGAAAGCACGCCGTATGCCTTCTTGACCACTCTACTGACTTGCTTTGCCACCTTCAGGGAACAATGGACCTGAACACCCAGTTGTCTCTATACACCAATTTTCCTCAGGACCTTTCCATTCACTGCATCGTTCACACTTTAATTGCATCTTCCAAAACACACCTCACATTTGTCTGATTTGAACTCCATCTGCCATTTGTCTGCTCAGCTCTCTAACCTATCTATATTCTGCTATATTCTCTGACAGTCCCTTTCACTATCTGCTACTCCACCAATCTTAGTGTCATCTGAAAACTTGTTAATGGGGCAACCTCCACCTCCCTCCAAATCACAAACACCAGTGATCCCAGCATGGATCCCTGTGAGACACCACTGTTCACAGCTCTCCATTTTGAGAAGCTCCCTTCCACTACTACTTTCTGTCTCCTGTTGCCCAACCTGTTCTCTATCCATCCAGCTAGAACACCCTGGACCCCGTGTGATTTCACCTTCTTCATCAGCCTACCATGGGAAACCTTATCAAACACCTTACTAAAGTCCATGTATATGACATCTACATCCCTTCCCTCATCAATTGACTTTGAAACCTCTTCAAAGAATTCTATTAGGTTTGAAAGACATGACCTTCCCTGCACAAAACCATACTGCCTATCACTGATAAACCTATTTTCTTATAAAAATGGGTATATATCCTATTCCCTTAGTATCTTCTCTAGTAGCTTCCCTACCACTGATGTCAGGCATACAAGGCTGTAATTTACTTTATCTCTTATCTTTGTTGCTGCAATGTTCAAAATGTTTGGGTACACCATGCAATTTGGTTCCACGTGTGAACTTTGACACTATACCTCTAATTTCCAAGTCCAGATGATTTAGATGGACCTCCATAAATCCTTATAGGATATCACTTCTGATCACCATTTTCTGCTGGTCAGATAAACTTCTCAGTGGTTCTGAAGCATCTTGTAGCTAGTTGAGGAGGGGCAAATTTACTTATATCTTTTCAACCAGCCTGGTTGTCCCTCGCAAAGATTTATGGACTTTTAGTACAAGGGCTATATCTCTCCCTCATAAAAATGTAGTTATTCACTATTCACTGTATCAGTAAGGAGCCAATTGCAAGGTTTCCTTGATTGGAGAGTTGAGAAATTTTGTTATCCTTATCACTGAGAAAAATACTAAAGAAGCAACATCAAGCTTTCATACACACAGATGGAAAGTTAAAATTGGTAGTGTCAGTACAAAAAAAGGAAGGAAAATAGAATTTTAAGTAATTAGCTAATCCTTGAAGTATAAACGTGTAAACTGAGACCATAGTTGATTAATTGGTATCTTGAGTCATCAGGAGTGAATATCTTACTTGTACAGAACTGGATATTTGGTGTTACACAGATTAAATTAATGTCCCTTTTAGTCTTTCTTTACCTTTTCTGGCAACATAAAGCTCCTAAGCTCTCTTATCTCTTCATTGCACATGACGTAAAACTAGTCATTTCCCCCTACTGATCAGTCTTGGCAGCATTAATTAAAACATGCTCGACGGCCTTCATCTTAGCTACCCAAATCCATTTGAGTGTGGAACATAAATAAGACTTAAAGATACACAGTGTTGAAATAATTCTTCTCTTTTCTTAATTGTACTGACACAAAAAAGAATCTCAGTTCAGCCAATGAATGCTGTGTTGTCAATAACAGAAGTAAACCTTAATAGTGGAAGGAAAGTAGGCAAGTGAATCTGCACTTTATATTCAAAAACTCTTATTCTCTATTTGAAGAATCTGATCAGGACCTATCTAGTTGGGGTAAATAAATGTTCAAGGCTCACAACTTAGTATTCCTTTAACTGTTTATTATACTGCAGATAATATGTTAATGTAAATATGCTAATTGCTTTAATTTTAAATAGTACTCATATACGTTGGTACCTTTAACTCTCGAATTTCAGACACCACTCACGCTAGCAATCACTTGGAGGAGGATATTTCCAGGCTATGAATCTATTTGTTCAAAACACATTGAAATGAAAAGGGACCCAGGAGCAGGAATGCGTCATTTAGACCCTTGAGCTGGTTGCATCAGTCAGTGAGATAGTGGCTAATGTGTATCATAAATCTAATTACACAGCTCGGCTCCATACCCCATAATGAACAAAAATCTATCAATTTCAGATTGAATCAGGGTGATCAGGTCCTTCAGCAATTTTCTTGCAAGTTGCTGATATCTGTCACCAAATGCAAACTGATTATAAAACATAGATCACACAAAAGACAATGGATTAACATAAACCTCCACTCTTTGATTGATTTGATCACCTCCAGTGTTGTGAGAGAGGGATACATCACGATCATAAAGCTAATTGGGAAATGGACTCTTTATTTATAAACAAAGCCTAGTACGGAATAATGAGTCCTCCAAACTTTCAAAGTCAGGTATGCCTTTTGTGGTTTCTCGACAGACAGAAGTAGCTGATAATGCGATCGTTATCAGAACTAAATCCGTCAACTATCTATCACTATATTAAATTGACATGTGTTAATCATGACACACATTGTAGAACAATGTGTACCTGTGAGAAGTTGAGGTCAATTAGGTCAGTCTGCTGAATGGCCAGCTTGCAATGAGGAATGATGATAATGGGTTCCATTTTTGCACCAGCTGAAGTTACTATGAAGGAGTCTCCTCCTCAACTTCCCTCCTCACCTCAGGTTCAGCATTGTATACTTTCCTCCTTGTTTACCATCAGGTTAAATAACCACCATTTGTCTCTCTCTATTGAGAGACCACCCCTATGATCCAGTAGAACTATGGCGACTTTACCTTTATGTGCTATAACCCATTCTTGGAGTATGTGCTGGAGAAATTCAGCAGGTCTGTTAGCATCAGTGAAAAAAGAAACAGAGTTGACATTTCAAGTCCGGTTCTGAAGAAACAATATCTCTGTTTCTCATTCCACAGATGTTGCCTTACCTGCTGAGTTTCTCCAGCACTTTCTGTTTTTATTGAACATGATCTACTTGGTAATTTCAAAGGAGTTAAGCTGATTTTATGGGGAATGAGTGCTACCAATATATGGTGGCCTTGAACTTCATAGTACTGTATAATAAGGATCTGACTTTGGAAATTTACCTTTTATTGAACAGTGAATTGGTACAGAATTTCACTTTAGAACTAATGTATAGGAGCTGTTCCCACTCTATCATGGAATCATAGGCTGGAAATTTTGCCTGGATGCTGTGAATCCTGCGTCAGAGTCCAAGCATTATTCCACAAACCACGATGGATCATGGATGGGATTTTGGCTTCAATATTCTGTTAAAAGATGGTTGTTGCAGATGCTGCAGGGAGTAGAGGCAGTGCCATTTGAATACACCCTCAAAGGATGAGAAATAATTGCATGTAATGTGTTGGCATCAGACAAGTAGGTAGATAGAGCAAAAAGGATGTGTAATGGCCTTCCAGAAAGAAAAGCTTCATGTCTACCAGGACTATCCTAGTAAGATGCTCCAAAGTACCTGGTGGTCTTTCCATGTGTTGGTGGATGTTACTGAATTGAAAATGTGGGAGAGGGTATATAATGGCTGTTTACATACCAGTTAGTTATTTTAATTGGATACCTGCCTCTCGATGTCCTCTACTGTCATTTTACCAGCCTTCCTATCTTCTGGATCAACTATTGAGGGTTAATAAAATCCTTATAACTCGGTTAGTCCAATATTCCATAACGTTTAATCATAAATTCCTCACCTTTTCTTACCTGAATTTATACAGTTCAGATTTGTGTACCTTATTTACTGCTTTCTTAACCTACTCTGCCCCCTTTAATAATTTATGTACATGTGACCGTACTGCTGTACCCCCATAGAATTGTTACCTATATTGTTTCTCTTGATTATTTCAACCAAATTGAATGACTTTTCACTTCTCTACATTAAACCTCATCTGTCACATGTATCATTATTCTATCACTGTTCCCTGAAGATTATCTCCATTCTATTTACAATACTTCCAAGCTTTGTGTTATCTGCAAATTTTGAAATTTTGCCCCGCATATGTCTAGTTCACTCACATTGATCAAGAAAGGTGTTGGTCCTAAAATTGATCCCTGAGAAACTCACTGCATACTTTCCTCCAGCCTGAGAAAATTCCTTGTTCCTGTCATCCAACCAACTTCATATCCATTCCGCATATCTCATTCATAGGCAAAGGCAGTTAAATTTGTCACATTTGGAATCTTGAGAATGCTCAACCAAAGTTCTGCCATAGCTTTAACAGTTTGGCCATTTCAATGCTTTTTCTGTTAAAGTTATAATGGTTCATTAGGAAAGCATCCACAGAAATTTTGAGAACCAGGACTCTAACATCCTAATCATGAAGAGCGTACATCAAATGTTCAACAAGTGAGAAAGTTGCAAGTTGTCTCTTTTTCTGTCATGTAGAATAGTTATAAGAGCTAACTATACAAGATCATTGAGTTAGAGTTGCACAGCTTGGAAGCGGACCTTCTGTCCAACTCAGCCATGCTAACCAAATATCCCATATCAATCTAGCCCATTTGCCAGCATTTGGCCCACATCCCTTAAACCTTTCTATTCACATACCCCTTCAGATGCTGTCTAAATGTTGTAATTGTATCATCCTTCACCGAACAAGTCTGGCAAGTCATTCCATGTACACATCTCCCTCTGTATGAAAAGGTTGCCCTTTAGATCCCTTTTAAATCTTTCCCCTCTCACCTTAAACCTCTGCCCTCTAGTTTTGGATTCCTCATCCAGGGAAATGACCTTAGTTATTTAACCTAGCTGTGCCCCTCATGATTTTATAAACCTCTATGATGTCACCCCTCACTGCAGTGAATATAGCCCCAGCCTATTCAGCCTCTCCCTCTAGCTCAACCACTCCATATCCTTGTAAATCTTTTCTGAACTCTTCCAAGTTCTACAACATCCTTCCGATAGCAGGGAGACCAGAACTGAACACTATTCCAATAGTGGCCTAACCAATCTTCTATACATCAGCAACATGACCTCTTAAATCCTATGTGCAATACACTGGCTAATAAAGGCAAGCATACAACGCCTTCTTCACTGTCCTATCGACCTGCAACTCCATCTTCAAGGAACTATGAACCTGCACTCTAAGGTCTTTTTGTTCGGCAACACTCTCAGGACCTTACCAATAAGTTAGCAATTTTTGAGAAGATTTGTAGCTTAGGTTGATGATAAGTCTATAAGTTAGCTCACTGAGCTGGTAGGTTTGTTTCGTCACCATACTAGGTAACATCAACAGTGAGAGTCTGCGGTGAAGTGCTGGTGAGATGTCCTGCCTCTCTATTTATAGGTCTTGGTTTCTTAAGATGGGTGATGTCATTTCTGGTTCTTTTTTGTTTAAGGTCCGTGGGCTACCATGGGGACGTATCACCAGCACTTCACCAGGGATTCTCACTGATGATGTTACCTAGTATGGTGACAGAATGTCTGAAAACAAACCTTCCAGCTCAGCGAGCTAAATTACATACTTATCATTAAGTGTATATGTCCTGCCCTGATTTGCCTTCCCAAAATGCAACACCTCAGATTTATCTAAATTCAACTCTATCTTCCACTCCTTAGTGCACTGACTCAATTGATCCAGGTCCTGTTGTACTCTGAGGTAAAGGTAATATTCTTCATTGTCCACTGTACCTCCAATTTTGGTGTTATCTGCAAACTTACTAACCACACCTTCTCTATTCACATCTAAATTAGGTATATAAATGACAAAAAGCAGTGGACCCAACACCAATCCTTGCAGTACACTGCTGGTCACAGGCCTTTAGTTCGAAAAGCAATCCTCCACCACCATTCCCTGTTTTCTACCTTCAAATTCAATTCCACATCAGAACGTCCAGAAATTAAAATGTAAGGCACTCTGAAGAGCTGCAGTGTTTGCCTTGATAGGACTGAACATTTGATTTAAGTGAAGTTTGCAACTGCTTTATACTGCATTAAATTGCAATAGCATTTGTGAAACAATGAACAAAGTTCTACAACAATTTAAATAAAGTTTAAGATCAAAGCAAGAGTCAGAAGGTGATAATATTCATAGTGTTAGTCATGATTCTACTCAAATACATTCAGTAGAAAAAGTAGAATGTATAAAATAAGTACCTGTAGAGGTGAGTACCATGGCTAATATCAATAGAGTATTTCAATATCATATAGTTGCCTGAATGGGAATTTAGCATTGTTGAGAAAGATCATTGGTATGAAGGCAAAATTTGAATATTGGATGAGATTAGCTTAGTTTTAAAGAATAATGCTTATTCATTCACTGAAAAAAGTGCTTACACTCTCAAAGAGCGTTTTCAATGCATTTCAGTATATGACAATACAGTTCTTCCAGTTTGGAGTTACTTGCATCAGCACATGCCCAGCTGATCAATGTCTTTGCACAAGAAAGAGTTGAACAGATACATTAATTGTAATCTTTAGCAATGAACAGTTTAAGAGATGTAACCCATATTCTTCATTAAAAGAGGCCATTCTTTTGGAGCTAATTAAAAGGTTGACAGCCAGTACGAAAAGTATTTTCTCTTTCAATCAGAACACAACTAGCGTAACACATGATAAAAAGTAGTGTCGTAGGTCTGATTTCAGAACAAGTTTTAAAAATGAATTTTGTATTAGTAAAATCTGACACAGCAATATTTTAGTTGTTGAACAATACATAAAAAAGGAGGATCAATTGACACTTTAAGTCTGCACTAGTTCTTTCAAGAAGTAATTGAACAAATTCTACTATCCCCATTTTTAAAATATCCATATCCATGCAATTGTATCCTTCACATAGTTACTGAATTCACTTTCAAATGCCACTATTGATTCTGAACTTACTTCCCAATCAGGCAGTGCATTTCAAATTGTACTCACATGTCGTACATGTTGTATTATGTTGTGTTATCGATAAGACATAATCAGTTTATTTGGAAAGCTTCTGCAGGTTTAATAAACAGTTCAAATTACAAGTTGCAGTTAGCTTTGCATGTATTTGGTCTCTAACCTGTTTCTGCTGACTGCATAAGGTCGTTGGTCATGTGATTTTCTCCTGGTTCTTATCTCATTAGCACATCCTCTCAAAGCAACAGAACCTTTAAATCAATTAAACAATGTCCATTATTTTACTCTAAGATGCAGTAAAATATGTATACATTAAAGTAGTGGCAATATTACTGTCACAGAATCAATAATTGTTTAAAAATGAGGTTGCGAGTTTGTAAAGCTTGTAGATCATTTGACAATCCTCCTGGATCATGTGATGGTGTCAACTTTTAGAGTTTTAGACTTCACACGTGAGCATTCTCGACAATTGGGCATGTTGGAATCTTGCATGTAACTAGTGTGGTGATTTGGTCCTGAGAGTCTTCCACGTCCTTCCTTATCCAAACAGTTTTATTTTGTGCGTTTATGCACAATTGTACAGCTGGCTTCTGTACCTCTTGAATGTTCTCCATTTGGAGTTGTGACTTCATAACATTGTTGAACACTTTGGGAACCTTTGTGGGTAACCTTGTTTCCTGTGTCAGATGTACATAGAAGAGTGCAGCACAGAAACAGGCCCCTTGGTCCACCATGTCAGTGCTGACCATGATGCCATTCTACACTAATCCCATCTGCATGTACATGGTTCTTCTACTCCCAGCCTGCACATGTGCCTGTCTAAATGCCTCTTAAGCTTTGCTGACATACATGCTGCCAAGAGAAGTTGGTAGAAGCAAATTTGAGATTCCTACCACCCTCTGTGTAAAAAAGCCTTTCCTCGCACATCTCCTTTAAACTTTCTCCCTTTCATCTTAAACCTATGCTCTCAAGTATTTGACAATTCCACTCCAAGAAAAAGACCCTGTCTATCCAACCTATTCAAGCTTCTCATAATTTTCTGATACTTCTATTTGGTCAACCCTCAGCTTCTGATGCTCTAGTGAAAACAATCCAAGGTATGAATGGATGTATTTTCATGTCCTTCCCATAGATCAGATATTTCTGATGTCATGCACCATCTTCATTCTCTCTTGTTTCCAGAGAAGGAACACATGAAATACATTCACTCTAGTTTTCATGATTCTGTACAGGCCTCCATGGTCCATACACTGCAGTGGTTAGCAGAACTGTAAGTCAATGTGTATCTTCACACCCATTGTCAAGTATGGACCCTCCAAGCAACTATGCATTCACTTAGAGGGAATACTGTACAGAATCATATGCATTACGATCAGAAGGAAACAGCCCCTTGAGCCTGTTTCACTGTATGGCAAGATCAAGCCAAACTGGTTACAACCCAGTCTCATCTATGCATGGTAACTATTTATCCCTTGCTCATCCAAGAGTCTGTCTACCTTTGCCTTAAAAATATTGAATGTAGGGTGGAAAGTCAATCTCTGGCAGTAAAATCTTCCAAATGGTGTTCTGAAAGTAATGATTTTTTTTTTAAGTTCCTTTCACAAGTGAACTGACGAACATTTGTGTTTGGCATCCAACTTGGAGCAGAATGTTGGAATTTTGGATGGGCTTCAGTTAAGAAAGACATCTTGGGTCTAAGCATATCCTGATTGTGCCATCTTTCTTTGGCATGCACATAATAGAACTGTGCCAGTATGTGTATGAATGTAAATTGTGGATTATTCCAACATCTCCCATATTCACCTGCTCATTTCTAAGCTTCTCTTTTTTGTGAAAACTGCACCAGTCAATTTGATGGAATTGCACCTTGCCTGGAGTATGACATTGCATCACTTTTCAATTTTTATATGGCATCAAATCTGTTCAAGTATAATTATTATAGGTCTTGGATTAATTCAATGTGAGCATTCTTAGTCTTTTGCTGCAATTGGAAAATAAAATGGTCAATAATATTGGCAAGCAATGACATAGAATAACATTGGGGAGCATTTTAATTAGTGTTCAGAGTACAGGAAAATCTACTCCGCCAAAAATTAAGATTGAACTAATTAATAATGGAACAGCATCGATAAATAAAAATAAGGGAAAAACTGAGGTCAATGAACGAGGCATAAATTAAATATATTCGCACCAGAAGACTGGAGGACAGGGAGAATGTGAAGCAATTGGGCTAGAAGTTTTTTTTAAAAATCCATTAGGAAGGCAGAAGGGGAACAATGACATTAAATTATTAAGGAAAATGAACAGAAATAATGGATTGGAATAAAAGAACCTAAAGAAATGATGGCTGAGACACTATTAGATATGTATTTGTGCATCAAAAGGAAGTCTTAATGTTCAATTATTAGTTTCCTTGCCTTTAAGCCAGAGTGCCTAGGTTCTAGGTTTCATCTCAGGATTAGTTGACCATGGACTGAGCCTTTCTGATCCAATTCAAACAATTGACAATCAGCTTGCTAATTTTTCAATGCATTGCTATTATTTCAGAGTGGGGAAAAACATATGCATGCCAGTACAAATGAATACTCAGTTGAAAAAGATGTATTGTCAGAAACTTTAAAGACTGTTGGCATTATATCTTTGTTTAAACAGTCAGATAGAACATGTTGAGGGAAATACAGACTCATCAGCTTAATGCCAATTTTAAGTTTTCAATCTCTATTTGTTCATAGGATTATGGGCATCCTGGTCTAGATCATGTAGAGTTTCTGGTTTGTGATCAGTAATTTGTTGATTTTTAGGTGGTTCAAATTACCCCTAGATTCCTGGTTCTGACACTGGACTTATTTAGGAATGTGAGTGAAAAGAAGAAGGCAGCAGACAGGTGTTTCAGGGCAAAACAAAAAGTGCTGTGTTTATTAAATACAAAAAGTAAGTATAATAAAAGAAATAAAGGTAAGTTTAAAAATGGTGAAATTAACAAGAGCAGAAGACAGTAATTAAATACATTATCAAATTAAACACAGATTAAATAGTAATAGAAGTTAAACAGCAGTTTTAATCAAAGAAAACTTCACTCAGACTTCCTACCTTTGCAGTTCTTGTGCTGTCAGCTCCTGCCTTCCCCTCTCTTTTAGCTAGATTAGAAACTTTGGGGTCTCAGGAGTTTAAGCTCACCACTGGGGAAAATCATGATTTTGAAGTACAGCTAGCTGATCCTGCATGCCATACCCAGTGCCTTGATGAAGACTATGGACAGTGTAGGCTCTCAGTCTGACCAAGTCCACTGATGCAGTAGGACGTCTAGTGGATTTACTGAGTGATACTTGGTTTTCCTTACTTTCTGATAGTTTTGCGGGTTCTCACTTCAAGATGTGTCTGAGGCCTTGAGGTGTTGGTGGGGTCGGTGGTTTTCAAGGTTGTTGGTTCTTATGTCTATTGCTTTTGGTTTCCCTGGTTCGGAACAGGCCTGTGTCGGTAGGTTTCGGAATTGCTGTCAGGATCCCCCTCCCGGGATAGCTCTTGGAATTAGTCACTGGAATTAGCTGTTGGAATTCTTCTTCTGGGGAATCACTGTTTGGAATGCCTCTTGGGAATAGCCATCAGGGAATTGGTCTTGGGTAGCTAGCTGTTTGGGATCCCTCTTCTGGAGATACCTGTAGGGATAGCTTCTCAAGTGAGATTGGGACCTGAAATTATAGTGACTTGAACATCTCATGTTTGCACCAAATCTGTGCTTGCTGTTGTATTACTAGTGAATTGATTTAGCTTCCCACCAGTTAATGAGTATATATAAATGTATTTTGATTGAAATTGAATGCCCAACATCTCCCTGAATGAATACTAATTGAAGGTGAATGCCAGGTATCTGTATAGGTTCCATAATGGCAGGGCTGGGTAGAGTGAGGTGCAAAAGTTAGTTTCAGCCCAGAACATTAGGTTTGGTTAATTGTTCTGTTATTAGAGGGAAGGTATAAATTGGAATTTCTGGCTGAACAATGGTTCCAAACTTGAACCTGTGCCTGTGTTTCTCTCCCCAGAGCTCAGCCCAGCTACCACCTTCACTTTTCAAAGTTTTTGACAAGTCCAGAGTTTTCGTTTTGTATTTTAGATGATGGCGATTTCTGATTAATCCTATAATCAATATTTATTGCCCCTATGTTTAATTGAGCCACCTTCTCAAATCACTGAAGCCCATGTGCAGGAGGTAAACTAACAATTCTGCAAAGAAGAAAGTCCCAGGATTTTGACCTAGCAACAATGAAGGAATGGTGACATTATTCCAAGTTTGGATAATGTGTAGCTTGAAGGGGAACTTGCAGGCAATAGTGTTTCCATGATTTCATTGCACTTATTCTTTTTGTGGATAGAGGTTGTGGCTAGTGTTGTCAAGAGCAACTTTTGAATAATTGCAGTTGTTCTTCAGATGGTGTGTACGGCTGTCACTGTGTGTCAATGGTAGAAGGAATAACCATTGAATGTGATGGCTATGGGGCCATCAAAGTGGTAGCTTTGTCCTGGATGGTATGGAGGTTCTTGGTTATTGTTAGCTTCACCAATCCAGAAAGTGGTGAGTATTCCACCACATTCCTAACTTCTGCACCTTGTAAATGAATGGAGGATGATGGGAAGTAGTTAGTACTAAATAGGACTTTGGTCATGTTATGATCACTCTTACTTAGAAGATACTTAATTTGAGGTCATTAGTTATGTTAGATCTTACTGAGGCAGTGCGCTAGAAATCAAGCCCTTGTTATTCTCAGAGTCACCACAAAAATAATAATTTCTTTTAAATTATGCAAGATTCCCTTTTTTTTTTAAGATTCAGGTTAAAATAAAGCATAGACCAGAGGTAAGAGTGGTTCAAGGTGGTAAGTAGTGCACACAATGTAATTATTGTGGTGAAAAACTGAAAAAACTGTGGATACTATAAATTAGAAACAAAAACAGAAAGTGCTGGAAAATCTCAGCAGGTCTGGCAGCATCTATGGAGAGAAATCAGTGTTAACATTTGAGGTCCAGTGACCCTGCCTCAGAACTGTTAACACAGAAACGTTAACTCTGACTTCTTTCCACAGATGTGCCAGACATGCTGAGCTTTTCCAGCAATTTCTGCTTATGTCTATAATAGTCATGATTGCTTGCAGCCACAATTTTTAAATGGGCATTCTTTGACAATAAATGATCTGGCGATGAAGTGCACATTGAAACCAATGGGTGGCATCACTATATCTGTGCAGTATGATTAATAGAATTTCCCCAAAAGGGACTCCTTTTTCAAAAGCTTTACTCCATCTCGGATGAAAAAAAATAGGAACTTACTCCACCCACTCTACATGAAGTGTCTGTCATTTTGTGTCGTTATTATGCAGTTGACTTTTGAGCTGACAGAAAAAAGCTTCAACTTTGATTCAGTGAATGACTTGCAGACTCTGCCTATGTCATATGAATCTGCCCCTTTCTTCATGTTCCACTTTTTTATATCAGATCATGTGTGCATATGACCTTTCAGCCATCTGCCATTTTCATTGGGCACCTTTAAATACGTATTAATATGTCCACTGTTACTCCAAAGCCCATGACTTTGAAAATCCCCATATGCTTGCCAGCCTGACACCCTTCTCATACTGAGGCCAGAGTTACTGTAACCTCTTTGAATGCCTTGCTCCATAACTGCCAGTCCCATTCTATTAACTATAAGGGTCCACCCTACTATCTCGAATTGCATCCCCCCCCATCACAGTTACCATTCCCTCAGAAGCCCAGTCAAATGAAAATATCCCCAGATCTGTGTTACCTACTTTCTCCAGGACTCTGTGGACTGCTCCTTGTTAAGTCCCCTGATGACTATTAACAAAATTCCGAAGTCAAACCACAGCCCACCCCTCCAAACTGACTTGGCAGGACGACTCTGTCTGACTGAACATGGCCGATCAATCTGCTGCACCCCAACTGATCTACCCATAATCCCTTACTGCTTAAACTTGCCTTGCAGAACTGACTGTGGCCTAATGTCAGACAGCAAAGAATTAAATGCTTGGAAGACAAATCCCTACCTGGTCATAGCCACTGGCCTGGACTGGATTCAGCCAAATCCCTTGACTGAGCGCATTGGCAACTCCTGACTAACTATAGTCTGCCTTCACTCCACCAATGATTCTCCCCTTTGGCATTCACTCATTGCTATTTGCATGAAGTGCATGCAGTGTGTTTACTCTGTAAACTGCTGGCATATGCTGCAAATGTGACATTGACATGCTGGTCCATCCCTTGACTGTTCACTGTGCCTCACTGTGATACGCTGCCTGATTTTTCCTCTGTGTTAAAAAAAATTGAGTGCAGGTCACAGAGGCGAGCACTATTATTAAGCAATAAAAATACCTGCATGCTTAAAAAAATACTAGCTGCACTGAGGCTGGCAGCTCATAAGTCAGTGATCAAATGCTAAAAAAGCAATACGAAAGGCTGGCAGTCTCGAACTAAGCACAAAGTGTGTATGCACCAGGAAGGCAAGCCAAAAACAATAAGATCCATCTCATGAGATGCATGAGATGTGTAAATCTACCCCTACATATAAAGTCTCATGGCAGAAACATGCAGATCATAGGTGTGCATGAGCTCCACCTTAGCATTGAAAGGTTGAAGTGGTGCCTGAATAGATAGATAATGATGATGTGTTGCTGATCTTGATTGGTATAGATGAGGCTCAAGGAGGATGGTGGCCATGGGGCTACCAGAAGATTGTTGTGAAGAAGCATGGTGACTAGGACAAGCAAACTGCAGCTGCCAGGTACCCAATCTGGTTTATATGTCAGGGATTTGAACTGTCTACTTACTCAGTGGAAGGGAGAATACCTAAATGGAAATGGTAAGTAAATTAGCCAAGTTGGGGCTGTAATAAAATATAAATGCATAGAAATATGGTACTTGCAGTTCGATAGTGAGATTCTCATTTCAGTATTGAAGGTTTATGGGAAATGTCAGAAAAAAAATTTTTTTTTGCTATCAAAATTCTGAATTTTTAATTCTCTTCATTTGACATGCCACATCAGTGAGGGGAATGTTCCACCATAATCATGTCCTGTTCTCCCTGGTCATGAACCAAATCTGAAATACCTCATTTAAGGGGTGTAAGGACCTCCTGGAATGAAGTAACTATCCTCGTCCCTCACACATCATAGTTTTTGAAGCTCGGACTCCAGCTCATCAACTTGGAGCCACATTTGTGCAAGAAGAAACAATTACGGTCAATAGATCACACCAGTGTCTATACTTCTCACATGCCACAGCTGCAACACACCACATACCCTTGTATTTAAATAATGTTCAATTTAACTAATTAGCTTTCTAGTTTAGAAATGATTTACTAACTTGCTATTGGTCATTACACCAAGTAGGAGAATTACTTAAATTATAAAGTTAATGATAATACTAGTGTCTGAAACACTAGTTTAAATTGCTGCCTGTAAAATCTTAAATGAGAACACCATCCAATCATTTACCTGCTCATCTATTTAATGTCTTAAACATTCATCATCTCCTCAAGGCTAAAAAAATGTCATGACAGGAGTATCTTCTTTTCCCTCTGCACCAAATTTAGAAAAATAATACTTCATACCTCATTGCTGTCAGACCTTGTTATGTCTGTACTGCCACATGTTGTGCAACTGCAAGACCAGTCTGTTTTATAGAGCTCAGATGATATGCACTGAAGTTGCTACTGTAAAGCCAGCTTGTTGCTGTACTGAGTAGTAGCTATTGACTTTCAGCTGATTGTTTGATAATGCAATTGGCAGGCAGTTTCTGTTCGCAAGACTCCTTTTCTAGAAGTTTCAAAGTTCTTAGTTAGAGCCTGACTGCTAATCTAAGTTGTAGGTTGGGAATAATTTACCAGTCTCAAATTCCCAAATTAGCAAATGTACCTTATCACATTCTGTGCTCCCACCAAGATTAGTGTAACCATTTTGCTCCCCTTTTCTCTCTAATTTGTGGACAAGAAGTGAATGTTATTCTATGGAAAGTGCAAGAACAATTTGTCACGTTATATAAGGTACAATGGCTGAATTATGACTATTGTCCAAATTGGCTACCTTCACATCAGTGTAATCTGTGGAAACCCTGGATTATCTATTCTGCATCCTGGCAGGCAACACAGAGTACCTCATGGAAATTCAACCCTTAAGTGAAGCTTGAAAGAAATAGTGATCCTGCCAGCACCATCTTTTTGTCAACCATTAACAAAGTCAATGTGACATTATGATAAATGAGATCGCAATTATAGCCTCTGTCAATTAGCTCTGCAAAGAACAACCCAAGTTAAACTTGATTGTGAGATAATCTTTTGACTTACTGTAATATTTAATAAGACATTTTGGTTGTATTAAATCTAGAACAGGTACCTTCCTGTTTTCAATCACACAAACAGCACATCTTCAGATAAAGATTACACATGTGGAATAATAATTTTATTGGGTGAATAACCAGATAATTATATTCTGGAATCTTTTCAGGGAGCCTTGCATTGGCTGCCTGGATGAATTAGAACTTAAGAACATTAGAACTAGGAGCAGGAGTAAGAAATACAACCTCTCGAGCCTGCTCCAACATTTAACACAATTGCGGCTGATCTAACCTCAACCTCAACTCTAGTTTCCTGCTTCCTATCCATAACCCTTCAACCTGTTTCTAATTAAGAATCTGTCTATCTCCTTCTTAAGTTTAGTCAATATCCTGGCATCCACTGTAGTGTGGGATAGTGAATTTCACAGACTTATAACATTTTCAGAAAAGTAATCTTCCTCATCTGCTTTCAATCTTATCCTAAAACTATAACCTCTCATTATCGATTGCCCTAAATGAGGAAATACTGTTCAACAATTTTATTGGTAATTCCATTTCTATTTTATATACTTCAATTGGATCTCTCATTCTTCTAAAGTCGAAAGATTATAGGGCTAAATTGCTCAACTTCTCTTCAAACAACAAGCCCCTTATCTCTGCTTAATCTAGTAAACCTCCTCTGAACCACCTCCAACGAAACTGCATCCCTTCTCAAGTAAGAGGATCAAAGCTATATGCAACACTTCAAGTGGGGTCTCACAAAAGTCTTGTATAGTTGTAGCAACACTTCTCTCCTTTTCTACTCTATACCTTTAGCTATAAACACAAACATTCCATTTGCCTTCCTTTATTACCTGCTATACCTGTATACTAGTTTTCTGAAATTAATGCATAAGAATATTCATATTCCTTTATACCAAAGCACTCTGGAGCTTCTCCGTATTTAGATAATATGTTGTCTTCCTATTCTTCTGGTCAAAATGGATTACCTCACATTTTTCCATGTTAAAATAATCCATCAAATTTTGTCCTATTAACCTAAGCAATCCATATCCATTTCTAAATTTCTTATTCCTTTATTGCAACTTGCCCACTTATTTTATTGTCATTGACAAATTTGGCACTAATATTTTCTCTTAGTAAAAAATGAGGTCTGCAGATGCTGGAGATCACAGCTGCAAATGTGTTGCTGGTCAAAGCACAGCAGGCCAGGCAGCATCTCAGGAATAGAGAATTCAACGTTTCGAGCATAAGCCCTTCATCAGGAATAAGAGAGAGAGCCAAGCAGGCTAAGATAAAAGGTAGGGAGGAGGGACTAGGGGGAGGGGCGATGGAGGTGGGATAGGTGGAAGGAGGTCAAGGTGAGGGTGATAGGCCGGAGTGGGGTGGGGGCGGAGAGGTCAGGAAGAGGATTGCAGGTTAGGAGGGCGGTGCTGAGTTGAGGGAACCGACTGAGACAAGGTGGGGGGAGGGGAAATGAGGAAACTGGAGAAATCTGAATTCATACCTTGTGGTTGGAGGGTTCCCAGGCGGAAGATGAGGCGCTCCTCCTCCAGCCGTCGTGTTGTTGTGTTCTGCCAGTGGAGGAGTCCAAGGACGTTGTGTTCTGCCGGTGGAGGAGTCCAAGGACGTTGTGTTCTGCCGGTGGAGGAGTCCAAGGACTCATCTCCCAATACCTCGACACGGTAACCTACGCCCTCGGATTAATGAGTTCAACACGCGGCGAGATATTGAACAATTCTTCCGCCGCCTTCGCCTCCGTGCCTACTTTCACAACCAAGACTCCCGCCCACCCTCTGACGACCCCTTCTCCCGCCTCCAACACACCCCATCCACCTGGACACCCCGTGCTGGCCTCCTACCCGCCCTCGACCTCTTTATAGCCAACTGCCGCCGTGACATTAACCGACTCAACCTGTCCACCCCTCTCACCCACTCCAACCTCTCACCCTCAGAACGTGCAGCCCTCCACTCCCTCCGCTCCAATCCCAACCTCACCATCAAACCCGCAGACAAGGGAGGCGCGGTGGTAGTTTGGCGCACTGACCTGTATACCGCTGAAGCCAAACGCCAGCTCGCGGACGCCTCCTCTTATCGCCCCCTTGACCACGACCCCACCTCCCACCACCAAACCATCATCTCCCAGACCATCCAAGACCTCATCACCTCAGGGGATCTCCCATCCACCGCCTCCAATCTCATAGTCCCACAACCCCGCACCGCCCGTTTCTACCTCCTGCCCAAAATCCACAAACCTGCCTGCCCCGGCCGACCCATTGTCTCAGCCTGCTCCTGCCCCACCGAACTCATCTCCCAATACCTCGACACGGTCCTGTCCCCTTTAGTCCAAGAACTCCCCACCTACGTTCGGGACACCACCCACGCCCTCCACCTCCTCCATGATTTTCGCTTCCCCGGTCCCCAACGCCTTATTTTCACGATGGACATCCAGTCCCTGTACACCTCCATCCCCCATCACGAAGGACTCAAAGCCCTCCGCTTCTTCCTTTCCCGCCGCACCAACCAGTACCCTTCCACTGACACCCTCCTTCGACTGACTGAACTGGTCCTCACCCTGAATAACTTCTCTTTTCAATCCTCCCACTTCCTCCAAACTAAAGGAGTTGCCACGGGCACCCGCATGGGCCCCAGCTATGCCTGCCTCTTCGTAGGATATGTGGAACAGTCCATCTTCCGCAACTACACTGGCACCACCCCCCACCTTTTCCTCCGCTACATCGATGACTGTATCGGCGCTGCCTCGTGCTCCCACGAGGAGATTGAACAGTTCATCAACTTTACTAACACCTTCCATCCTGACCTGAAATTCACCTGGACTGTCTCAGACTCCTCCCTCCCCTTCCTAGACCTTTCCATTTCTATCTCGGGCGACCGACTCAACACAGACATCTATTATAAACCGACTGACTCCCACAGCTACCTGGACTACACCTCCTCCCACCCTGCCCCCTGTAAAAACGCCATCCCATATTCCCAATTCCTTCGTCTCCGCCGCATCTGCTCCCAGGAGGACCAATTCCAACACCGCACAGCCCTTCTTCAAGGACCGCAGATTCCCCCCAGACGTGATCGACGATGCCCTCCACCGCATCTCCTCCACTTCCCGCTCCTCCGCCCTTGAGCCCCGCTCCTCCAAACGCCACCAAGACAGAACCCCACTGGTTCTCACCTACCACCCCACCAACCTCCGCATACAACGTATCATCCGCCGCCATTTCCGCCACCTCCAAACGGACCCCACCACCAAGGATATATTTCCCTCCCCTCCCCTATCAGCGTTCCGCAAGGACCACTCCCTTCGTGACTCCCTCGTCAGATCCACACCCCCCACCAACCCAACCTCCACCCCCGGCACCTTCCCCTGCAACCGCAGGAAATGTAAAACTTGCGCCCACACCTCCACACTCACTTCCCTCCAAGGCCCCAAGGGATCCTTCCATATCCGCCACAAGTTCACCTGTACCTCCACACACATCATCTATTGCATCCGCTGCACCTGATGTGGCCTCCTCTATATTGGTGAGACAGGCCGCTTACTTGCGGAACGCTTCAGAGAACACCTCTGGGCTGCCCCGACCAACCAACCCAATCACCCCGTGGCTCAACACTTTAACTCTCCCTCCCACTCCACCGAGGACATGCAGGTCCTTGGACTCCTCCACCGGCAGAACACAACAACACGACGGCTGGAGGAGGAGCGCCTCATCTTCCGCCTGGGAACCCTCCAACCACAAGGTATGAATTCAGATTTCTCCAGTTTCCTCATTTCCCCTCCCCCCACCTTGTCTCAGTCGGTTCCCTCAACTCAGCACCGCCCTCCTAACCTGCAATCCTCTTCCTGACCTCTCCGCTCCCACCCCACTCCGGCCTATCACCCTCACCTTGACCTCCTTCCACCTATCCCACCTCCATCGCCCCTCCCCCTAGTCCCTCCTCCCTACCTTTTATCTTAGCCTGCTTGGCTCTCTCTCTTATTCCTGATGAAGGGCTTATGCTCGAAACGTTGAATTCTCTATTCCTGAGATGCTGCCTGGCCTGCTGTGCTTTGACCAGCAACACATTTGCAGCTAATATTTTCTCTGCCTACATCCAAGTTATAGATTGTAAATAGCTGGAGACCAAGGATCAAACATTGTGGTTCTCCACTGGTTACATTTGGCCAGCCAGAATTACTAGGACTGGAGTTATAATTAATTAGAATATCTTGTAACTGAACAAAATGGCAAATCTTTGTTTCTTTTTCTTCTGATCTATTAAATTATAATAAAAGATGGATAAGGATATGATACTATTAAACATTTATGGGAATGGACTACTTAATGTACAGCAAAAGTAATTTCCTTTAAAGCAGCACTTGTTTCTTTTACATGCAATGGACCCTTGACTTCAAATGAGGACAAAATTCAACTGATGCTCCATCTCGCCAATTCATCAAAAATTGTTTATACATTCTATATGACCAATGGACCTCTATGACTTCAATCTTGATATCCCAAAGGATGCATTGTCCAATTACAAGTAGATGATACAATTACAAACTCTGATGATAGTTTAACATCAGAGGACATTTATTGTCTCAGTAGGTTTAAATATAGGGATGTTCCACTTGTGGAAAATTATTCAAAGTGTAATTGATTTTAAAAATTGTAAAGTGAGGGGTTTAATATTTCTGATTCCCTTCCCTACTGAAACAAGGCAAAGTAGCAAAAACCAAATAAATGTTAAAAAGTGCACTACAGCTCCTTATTCATATGTTCATAGGTCAAAAAAATGATAATGCTCTCCAGGACATCGATAAGCAGCAGAAACACAGTTGCAGCTTTTGCAGATTTCTCCCAAGAGCAGCCTATGGCAAAGCCATCACATGCCATCAGATTACCATTTAGCAGCCACAGCCTTATGGCTAAATTGCCCGTAGCGTTAGCTAAGGTGTAAATGTATGGGTATGGGTGGGTTGCGCTTCGGCGGGTCGGTGTGGACTAGTTGGGCTGATGGGCCTGTTTCCACACTGTAAATAATCTAATCTAATTTTATGAACCGAAATTGGTTAATAATCTGAAGAGATAATATTTGAAGCTGTACAGGGAAAGGGCAAGAGAATAGAACTAGCACAGGCATAAAGGGATAAGTGGCCTCTTTCAATTTTGTTAATGGAATATTATATGGGTAGGAAGTTTCAGATGGTGGGGTTCCTTGCTCCATTGCCTGAAGAGGTTGAAGGGACTGATCACAGTAGCACATAGCCATTTATTACTCTTGATACTCTGAAGAATGTTAGTTGGATGGAAAGGGGACTTCTGCCCTTCAATCCAATTGTCTGACAGGTTTGTTGTCCTCACAATGCCAGCAGCAGCAGCAGTGGCTAGGACTGGGACTACAAACCTTTCACGGATTCTCAGTCCCAAGTCCAGGAGTTTAACTAAGTGCAGATGTCTCCCACCTGGGTGGGGGAGAAATGGGTTGGGAGACCCGGCTAAGTGGGGGATTTTTTGAACAGGTGTGGATATGCAGGGATCCCTTGAGGGTGACACTTTACACGCACTTCACTCGAGGAACTCCAGCAGGTTAAACCATTGGGCTTTCCTATGCTCCTGAACTCTTTCCACTAGCCTGCATTGTGGAAATGCAGGAAGTAACCTTTTAAAAGTAAATAACGAGCCACCTAAAGGCATTAGTTATGGTGACGTACGGGCAATAAATGCTGGCCCAGCCAGTGACACCCACAACTGAATAAACAAAAAACTTAAAATCCCCTTCCCTGTCAGGTTCTCTGTGAATGAGAAATATAAAACCTATATAAGGATATAGATTGGTTAAGTGAGTGGTCAAAGATCTGGCAAAGAGAGTATATTGTGGGATAGTGTGAAATGCTCCATTTTTGCAGAAGGGATGAAAAATGAAGTTGCTTATCTAAATTGTGAAAGGTTGCAGACCTCAGCAATGCAGTAAGACCTGGGTGTTCTAGTACATGAATCACAGATAATTAGTATGCAAATATGTCTCAGTTACACAGGGCATTGGTGAGACTGTATCTGGATTATTGTATACAGAATGGAAGGATGTCAGATGTGTTGGAATCAGTTCAGAGAAGTTATACTGGACTATTTCCAGAAATGAGTGGATTAAGGAAAGACTGGGGAGGCTAGGCCTGTATCCTTCAAAGTTTAGGAAAGCCAGACATAACTTAATCAAAATGTATCAGATCCTGAGAGGACTTGACAGGGTGAATGTGGAAAGGATGTTGCCTCTTTCGGCAAAATCTAGAACTAGGGCCCATAGTTTAAAATAAAAGGTCACCCATTTTGGCAGAGATGAGGAACATGTTTTTCTCTTGAAGGGTTGTGAGTCTTTGGAATTCTCTTCCTCAATGCAGATTCCTGATGCAGAATCTTTAGGTATTTTTAATGCAGATGTAGATAAATTCTTGTTTATCAAGAGGATGAAAGATTATCAGGGATATGCAGGAATGGACAGGCTAAAATCAGATCAAATTGAAATTAGAATCAGATCAGTCATGATCTTATTATTCTGGGGAATAGGTCAAGTGGCCTACCCTCATTCCTTGTTCATACATTTATAGACAGGTGTCTTCTGATTCCTGACTCCATATAAGAGGCATGCAGCAGTTAAGGCAATCATTTTTCTTGGAGTAGGTAGCCACAGATATGTTCTCTGTGTGGAGCTGTCATCCATGCCAAGCCATGTAGTGCTCATCTAAATTGGACTCAGTACGGAGGATGGCAGAGGGAGGGAGCTGGAGCATGATGACTGCCTGTTAAGGAGGTTGCCCAAGGAAGGCTGACCAGGAAGGGTCAAAAAGTTTAACTTAAGGCATACAGTCAGAGAGGCCAAAGCTCAGGCTCGCAGGGAATGAATGTAATGTGATCTATATGTGCAGTAGATGTGATCTAGATGGACTTCAGTAAGGCATCCGACAAGTTCCCCATGGGAGACTGATTAGCAAGGTTAGATCTCATGGAATACAGGGAGAACTAGCCATTTGGATACAGAACTGGCTCAAAGGTAGAAGACAGAGGGTGGTGGTGGAGGGTTGTTTTTCAAACTGGAGGCCTGTGACCAGTGGAGTGCCACAAGAATTGGTGCTGGGTCCTCTACTTTTTGTCATTTACATAAATGATTTGGATATGAGCATGAGAGGTACAATTAGTAAGTTAGCGGATGACACCAAAATTGGAGGTGTAGTGGACAGTGAAGAGGGTTACCTCAGATTACAACAGGATCTGGACCAGATGGGCCAATGGGCTAAGAGGTGGCTGATGGAGTTTAATTCAGATAAATGCGAGGAGTTGCATTTTGGGAAAGCAAATCTTAGCAGGACTTATACACTTAATGGTAAGGTCTTGGGGAGTGTTGCCGAACAAAGAGACCTTGGAGTGCAGGTTCATAGCTCCTTGAAAGTGGAGTTGCAGGTAGACAGGATAGTGAAGAAGGCGTTTGGTATGCTTCCCTTTATTGGTCAGAGTACTGAGCACAGGAGTTGGGAGGTCATGTTGTGGCTGTACAAGACATTGATTAGGCCACTGTTGGAATATTGCATGCAATTCTGGTCTCCTTCCTATCGGAAAAATGTTGTGAAACTTGAAAGGGTTCAGAAAAGATTTATAAGGATGGTGGCAGGGTTTGAGGATTTGAGCTACAGGGAGAGGCTGAACGGGCTGGGGCTGTTTTGCCTGGAGCGTCAGAGGCTGAGGGGTGACCTTATAGAGGTTTACAAAATTATGAGGGGCATGGATAGGATAAATAGGCAAAGTCTTTTCCCTGAAGTCGGGGAGTCCAGAACTAGATGGCATAGGTTTAGGATGAGAGGGGAAAGATATAAAAGAGATCAAAGGGGCAACATTTTCACACAGAGGGTAGTATGGAATGAGCTGCCAGAGGATGTGGTAGAGGCTGGTACAATTGCAACATTTAAGAGGCATTTGAATGGGTATATGAATAGGGAGGGTTTGGAGGGTTATGGGCCAGGTGCTGGAAGGTGGGACTAGATTGGGTTGGGATGTCTGGTCGGCATGGACGGGTTGGACCGAAGAGTCTGTTTCCATGCTGTACATCTCTATGACTCTATGATGATGGAGGCATTGACTTTGTGTCCACTGGGAGATGCACCATGCTCCTGCTGCATACATACGAAACACACTGAGCGTCTATAATCATTACGAATTCTAGCCTAGCCAACTCAGCCCACATTGCCATGAGTGTATATCAATATAATCACACAAGGAAAGCTAATCCACCTGTGAGCAGGAGTGACATTCACTCCCACAGACGCTGATGAACTTACAATCAGAGGATTCCATCCTTCACTCACCATCCACAAAACCTATTCAATGAGTTTTACGGGCCCTCTCTAAAAACCTGTCATCATTGGATCCATAACATTCTGCCTTAAGAATTTATTTTTACTCCCTTAACACGGTTAATACCAATACATCTGACAGCACTGTCCACCTTCTACCAGATATTATGATTTATACTGACACTGCCAGTCTTCCATTTGACCTAGCTATAGTCAGAAATGGGCTCAGGACAAGAGCTAAACTTTTCTAACCTGTTGTGTCACCTTTGTTAATTCCATAGCGATAAGCTAAGAAAAGGTCTAAACTGAAACATGGCATCACCATAGCAGAAGGTGGAAATGCTTAAATCATGTTTATGCAGTGTGTGTGAATCAAGGAGTATTCTGGCAACTAGATTTTCAGTATTAGGCCCATTACAGTTAAGCTCGGTGGAGTTAAATGAAGTCTAGCCAACGCAGTAACACTGGAAGATTCAGAAGAGATTGTGAAACTAAATACTGATACATATCCATAAAGGTAACTTTTTAATAATGTTGATTAAAAATACTTGTTCTAATACAAAAATAAAACATTGTGGATGCTGAAAATCTGAATTGAAAACAAAATATATCAGGCCATGAGGCATCTGTGAAGGCAACAACTCTGAGGCTTGCTAGCCTTTGTCAGAATGAGGATTTAGGATTTGCAATAAGATTGGTGCAACTGAAAGGAGTGAATGTGAAGAAGAATTTAGGGAAGATTGATGAAAGAATGAACATGGGTGGGATTAAATGATAAAAAAAAAGCAAGTAAAGACAATGGTAATGGGTATGGATGTCTCAAAAGATATTTAATGGGGGAGGTGTGAATAAATAAAGAAAATAAGATAAATGTGGAAGAAAAGAAACACAAACCAAAAGAACACAGAAACAGTATGGGGGCAGAAGTTACAGTCTAAATGATTGAATCTAATGATGAATTAAGAAGATTATAGAGCACCCAGAGAAAAGATGAGGTACTGATTCTAAAGCTTGCATTGAGCTTCATTGGAATACTGCAGCAGACAGTCAGATGGAGTACTCACACAGTGTGAGTGAATTGAGGCACTAGTGATACTGGATCCAGATTCTTTCGGTGACCCTACGGCTACTGATCTCCTGTACAATCTCCATCCATCCATATTTATTTGATCTATTAACTATGTCTCCATTTCCTGTTCTCGAGAAAGAGGACTTCCCACATTGATATTACTGAAGGAAAGCATGTGCCGAGGCTTTGCTGGACTGTGGGGTCACCCAGGGTATTTCTCCTTCTATTGTGTTAGCAGGTTTCCTTCAACTCTCAGCTTTCCAGACTGTCCCCATTAACACAGGCTGACAACCTTTTAAATATACTGTTAACAACCAACATGGAGCCCTCTGCTATTGCTTCCTATGCCAACACTGTGCCCTCAGTCATCAGCCCCTGCATCCCACCATTGCTAACTGGATAGCTGCTGGAAATCCTGTGCAGCTGATGATACCTTCCTTAACAGAAGTTGCAGTTATTATTGGATCTTGTAAGCTTGATGATCAGAGATGAACATGACCTGTGGGGAATTAAGAGAAAATGTCAGAAAGTTGTTGTTTGGCCAATAATGCAGAAATATACAGGTTAGCACTACAGAGAACAACAGCATGGCCTTGACAACATCATGACTGACAACAGTAGGGTTAGACCAGAGAGAATTGACTGTAGCATGTACAGAGGGAGATGGGTTAGTATGTGTAAGTGGTAGAGAAAGTGATATGGCTGATGTCATGCCAGCAGATTTCAATGAATACATATAGGGAGGCTAAGAGACGAGATGTGGAGGTATAAGTGGCAGAGAATGATTGACCCACCAGGTCCACTGAGATAGGGAAAGACTGAAGAAGTAGGTATGGAGGGAAGTATGATGGAGGAAGAGCTCCGCATTATGCTGCACTCAGAATTAACAGATGAAACTGAGGCTTTTGCAAAGGTCACATTGCTCTGAGTTAGTAAGTGGAAAGTCAGAGGGCATATGGCATGTCGTGAGATTAGAAGAATAGATGGATCTGAGGGAAGTGTGATGAAAAAAAATCTTGAGGGGGTGTGAAAGCATCTGATAAAACAAAGGATAAGGGACCAGGACAGAGTGTAGTAAGGGTATGGAATGCCCTGTTTTCAACAGTAATAGACTCACCATCATTAAAGGCATTTAAATGATCATTGAATAAACATATAGATGATATTGAAATAGTGTAGGTTAGATGGGCTTTAGATTGGTTTCACAGTTTGGTGCAACATCAAGGGCTGAAGGGCCTGTACTTCACTGTAATGTTCTATGTTCCATGTTCTATGTTCTAAAGAAGAGATCAAGAACAGCCCAAGGCATTGAGAATTAGGGCATCGCAGGATGTGAGTTGAGGAGTGACAAATATCCAGGAGATATCTGTAATCATGGACTGATCATGAAAGGTGAAATTTCATTTAGTGTCCATTTGGAATAAGATTGAATCAGAGACAGTTGCTAAGAAAAGAGATACAGTTACATCACTTGCGATACTTTAGTGATGAAGATAGATTGAAGAAGTTGATACTGCCCTCCATGGAGAGATGAGGGCTGAAGGATCTAATAGAGGTTTTCAAACTCATGAGTGGTTGGACAGAATAGATATAACAAAGTTGTTTCCACTGATAAACAAAACAAGGACAAAAGAGGGTAGATTTAAAGTGATGTGCAAGTGAAGCAAGGGTGATGTGAGCAAAAAAAATCTAGTTAGGATATGGATTGCACTGACTGTAATTGTGGTGGAGACAAGTTCAGTTGGGGATTCAAGGGGGCATTGGATTTTATTTTAGATATTAATTGTGGGGATATGGGGAACAGGCAGGAGGTTGACATGAGATAATAGAATGGACTAGAGAATACAGCCAGTGCAGGCACATTGGACTGAAAGGCCTCCTTCTGTGCTTAATAATGCTGTGATTCTGTAATTTCGAAAGTGAGTTTTGGTAAACTCAAACATGAGGATCAAAGTAAAAATAGATGGGAAGTGAGTAAGGAAGAATAGACAAAAACAAGTCCGATTGGAGTGAAAATGAGCTTTCTTAGAGAAATTACAGTAAATTAAATATTAATACAAAAGTAAAATACTGCAAATTTTGGAATTCAGAAACCAAAATAGAAAATGTTGGAAGTCCACGGCAATTCTAGGAAAGAGAAACAAAGTCAACCCTTCGATGCCCTAATTCTCAATGCCTTGGGCTGTTATATGTAAATTCTTGATCTCTTCTTTAGAACATAGAACATCGAACATAGAACATTACAATGAAATCCAGGCCCTTCAGCCCTTGATGTTGCACCTTCAGGATATGTTAAGTTTGGAACAAGTGGAAGTGAAATCGTGGAGGGGGTGGGTGGACATGGCAAAGATATCAAGCTATTTTCTAAATTCCTGATATTGTATTATAATTCTATGCTGCTCCAGGAAAACTGTACACAAATTCAAATAACAGGTATCTTATCTTTCTTAGCTGTTTTCAAACTTATTGCTAACTTTAATAATAATGAATCTTAACTTTAGGTTAAGGGGTGGCATGGTGGCTCAGTGGTTAGCACTGCTGCCTGACAGCACCAGGGACCCAGGTTCAATTCCAGCCTTGGGTGACTGTCTGTGTGGAGTTTGCACATTCTCCCAGTGTTTGCATGGGTTTCCTCCCACAGTCCAAAGATGTGCGGGTCGGGTGAATTGGCCATGCTAAGTTACCCATAGTGTTAGGTGCATTGGTCAGAGGGAAATGGGTCTGGGTCGGTATGAACTTGCTGGGCCTGTTTCCACACTGGAGAGAATCTAATCTTTAGCTTTCTCTTCAAAAGGAAGGGAGCAGGAGAAGTGGGATGGACTTATCAGTTTCTTGGTGGGTCAGCAGGAAAGAATACATTTTTGCTTAAGCTCATTCCCTTCTGTCAGAATGCAGTGTTGATTGGAAAGTTGATGTATTTTTGTCAAGAATCCATTGTCTTTTTCACCAAGTTTCTGGCTTGTTGCTCTGCTCATATTTTCAGATTTGCTGCTTCATTTCTACCTGACTCACACCCTCATAGTCTAGGTTTTTCACATCTTCTTTGTGTTTGAAAAATATCTTTAATTTATGCCTCTTATTGTACTGTACTAAAAATACATCTGCCATTTAGCTATCCATTCAAGCACTCATTACAGCTTTCCTGTTCTCTTGAACAGGTTTGTGTGTCTAATACTTGTTCATCTGTAATACACTCCAGTTTTTGACAAAAGACTCCTACCTGAAATATTAAATTGCTCACAAATTGCGAACAAGGCATTTCATTATTTCTTTATTTTATTTTAGGATTTCAGCCTCAGTGGGTGCTTTATAAATATTTAACCATATTTACTAACATGTAAGTATATAAGACCATAAGAAATAGGAACAGAAGTAAGCCTTTTCAGCCCCTCAAATCTGTTCTACCATTCAACAGGATTATGGCTGATCTGCTGTTTCTCATGTCCACTTTCCTGTATTTTTCTTGTAAATCTTGATTCTCCTGTGGCTCAAGAATCTATATCTATCAGCTTTAAATATACACAAGGACTCTGCCTCTACATGCTTCTGTGGCAAGGAGTCGCAATGACTCACAACCGTCTGAGAAAGGAAATTCCTCCTCATCTCAGTCTTAAATTAGCCCCCTCTTATTCTGAAACCATGAGGAAACATCTTTTCAGTATTTACCCTGTCATACCTCTTAAGATTCCTATGTTTCAATGAGGTCAATTCTCATTCTTCTAAACTCCAGTGAGTAGAGCACCAACCTGTTCAGCAGTTCCTGATAAGACAATCCCTCCATACCATCCTTCCATATGGTAGCATTTGTTTGTATTTGCAGAAGGTATGTGTTGCTCTTTAAGGTGAAAAACACAGTTTTCAAACCAAGCACTAACACTGTCATATAGGAACGCACTTTTCATCTGGTGGCCCATTTCCTCCATTACTGAAGAACTCTGGAGTCTCATTAGAAGTTCATGCCAGCCAATCTGACTTTAAAGGTTACAGATCAAGCTCACTGATTTTGAGTTGCATAAAAGAAAAGTAGTTCTGTTCACTACTATCAGTTATCAACCGTGTCTATGTTCCTGTCTGCAACAATATCGCCAATCCATCAGTGTCACTGGATCAAAACTAAACCTTTTCAAACAGCACTGTGGATATATCTAATCTACATCAATACTGATGTTTCAAGAATGCGGTTCACAATCAAGTTCTCAAGGATAATTAGAGATGGGCAGCATATACTCTTCTTATCAGCAATGCCTATATCCCAAGAAAGAATAAATAAAATTGTTACAAAATTCATTGTTTTTGCATACTCATTAATAATTAGCAGAAATTAAAACCATTTATATCAGAAAATGTTAACTTGTAAAACATTACAGCCAAATCACAAGCAATGGAAACAGTTCTGGAAAATATCAGGAATGTAATGATCAGTATTTTGTCAACTATAGATGCAGACAACCATTAAACAATTACAAAATAACTTCTTCCTATCTCAAATCTTGCAGCTCCTCATTAAATGATATAATTATATTGTATATTTCTTCACAGATGGTCCAGAAATAATCTGCTTATAATTGAAACAACTCTACAGAGGCCAGTGTCCTGTGCCAAGACACCCTTTATTTACATGTGGAGAGCCCTCTGACACTCCTGTTTATATCTATCAGCCAGGGCTCCTTGATTGGGGCTGTAAGTCAGGGAACTCATATTCAATGAGGTTCCCCTAGCTAAACTTGTTACTATCACTACAATAACAATAATATTTTTATTTCTGAAATGTGGAATGTATTCTACTTGACTCTACTTTTCTTTAAAGTAGAAACAAGTTCTATTCTGTCATATTTTGATCCCAACTTAAATCACTGATTCCTTTCATTATCCATATTTTTCCTTACTAAAACCATTCTTTTTAATCATGAGAACATCAAAATACATAAAGTAGGAGCAGGGCAAAGCTATTGTGTTGAGTATATTTGTGTGTGTGCCATAGGGAGTTGATATCACAATATTAGATTTTAGGTTGACTGCATAATTGTGCAAGCACCATTCTTTATTTAAGCTGATAACTATTGAAATAGTCCCCACATTCATAGGTTTAAAATAAAGCACATAAATCTTCCTCAAAGTCCATGCATGCATTTGGGGAGGGAACACAGATTTCAGCAGTTCTCTCACACTGACCATAACAGCACCATCATGTCTTTGAACAGAAAAAAAAACTCACAATAAACAAAGAAGGAGTTATAATTAGTCAGCATTTTCTTCCCCTATGCTATTGCCGTTTACTCTTTCCTACCCTAAAAGTACCTACTCATATTTAGGTATGACTCTTCAGCTAACATTGGATCAAAAAGAGATCTTGGAGTTCAGGTTCATCATTCCTTAAAAGTCAAATTGCAGGCAGACAGGATAGTGAAGAAGGCATTTGGTATGCTTGCTTTCATTGGTCAGTGCATTGAGTACGGGAGTTGGGAGGTCATGTTGTGGCTGTACAGGACACTGGTTAGGCCACATTCAGAATATTGCATGCAATTCTGATATCCCTGCTATGGGAAGGATGCTGTGAGACTTGGAAAGGGCTCAGAAAAGATTCATAATGATGTTGCCAGGGTTGGGGGGGTTGAGCTATATGGAGAGGTTGAATACACTGAGGTTATTTCCCCTGGAGTATTGGAGGCTGAGGGGGTGAACTTATAGAGGTTTATAATACCATAAGGGGCATGAATAGGGTAAGCAGACAAGGTCTTCTCCCAGAGATGGGGGTACCAAAACCTAGAGGGTAGAGATTTAAGGTGACAGGTGAAAGATTTAAAAGGGACATGAGGGACAATGTTTTCATACAGATAATGGTGTGTGTGTGGAATGAGTTGCCAGAGGTAGTGGTAAAGGCTGGTACAATTACAACATTTAAAGGGCATCTGAATGGGGATGTGAATAGGAAGGGTTTAGAAACATATGGGTCAGAAGCTGGAAAATAGGACTAGATTAATTTAAGACATCTGGTTGACATGGACGAATTGGACTGAAGGGTCTGTTTCCATGCTGTACATCTCTATGAGTCAATATCAGGTCACTTTCAAATGTGAGCTTGAACAAGTACAGACATGAAATAGGTTGAGAGGGAAACCGTGGGCCATCAGACCCCAACCTAATCTGTACCAATGCTTTCTAAACCTTTTCTCATTTATATATCCCCATTCAAGTACTGGCAATGTTATTATTTTTTGATCAGCTGTATATCCAGCACACATAGAAATCCATTGCCACTGTCAATTGAAAATTTAAAAACTCCAATCGAGCCACTTAGATTTTCAAACAGGTAGCAATTCTGTTGGTCTGAAATGGTACAAATTCTCTCACTGTTACACCTTACCTACAAAGATTTAGAAAGTTCCAGCATAAAAGCAAGGGATCAATTACTCTCAAGGGTGTGCTGGATTAAAGCAAGGGTGCTGGATTAAAGCAAGCTTAAACCAGACACAAAGCAATAGGAATTTTTCAAAACCTATCTAGTCAGGCCCATTTCTTGCATGAATTTAAATGAAATTACAACTCATTGTAATGTCAGTGCAGACAAATATATAAAGATTATTGACTTTTAAAATGTTTTACTCTGCGTATCAGGACATTCTTCATGCATCACCAGAATTCAGCTAGGACTGGATTATAGTCTGAACAGCCTAAGTGAAGAGATCACTGTGATTTAGGATATGTACACTATGTCATTCTGAACTGCATGCTGTTCTGCTTTGTATTCCGATGGTTAATTAATCCAACGTCAGCTTATTTTTAGCCAGTGAGAAACTTACCAGAAGCAAAACATTATTTGCAAAGTGATGCAAAGCAAATGGTGATAAATTTAAAGTAGTCACTGATAAATTCAATCAGGAAATCTGAAGAAACTTTGGGCTGAATCTTCTGTTTTTGGGCTAAAGTTGTGTCAAGTTTTTTGGGGGAGTTTTTCACCAGGGGGTCTAACTTGTTCTCTCACTGTACCTTAACAATCCCACCACATTCCTAATGAAAGGTTTATGCCCGGAACATCAACTCTCCTGCTTCTCAGATGCTACCTGACCTGCTATGCTTTTCCAATGCCACACTCTTCGACTCTGATCTCCAGCATCTGCAGTCCTCACTTTCTCCACCAAATTAATTACCTGCCTTTGCACCCCCTGATTGATTCTAGCCCTGCCTCTTCACATACTCATCCTGGAACAACTCACCACTCTGGATATCCCAGAATCCACTGGCATATCTTGCACCAGTGCTGTTTATAAAGGTCCGTGGTATACCCAGACATGCAATGCCATTTGAAGCTGACTTGCATGGTTCCTGTATTTGCTGGGGGCAAAGTAGACAGAGTGAAGTTGGTTGTTCCTCTGTGCTGGCAGGGACATGGAGGTCCTGCTGGATGGAATGCTGCAGAAGCACAACTTCTTCTTCCTCTGACAGTGGAATCAATGGTACCATGCCATGCTGGCCTGGTCCAAGGTTATTACCAAGGTCACTACAGTCTCAACTGTCTTAAATAAATGTCCAGTGATGTAGGAAGAAGGTCAATGATCTCCACTCCTGCAGCATTGGTGCCACCACCTTTTCTCCAATAGGTCCCTCTCACTCTATCTGAGGTTTGGGCCTATGCTATCCCTCTAGGTTGTCCTTTCCCTCTCAACCTATCACTGTTGTATCCATTCCTCACCAAAGGTTCATGGTCTATCAATGGTAACCTTTGTTGCATGAGTAGTGTTGTTATATCACATTTAAGGGAAAAATTGATATGTACATGAGAAAGAGAATATAAGAATATGTTAGCAAAGTGATTCAAAGTCTGAGAAGGCTCTGTGGAACATTAACACAAGTATAGACTTGCTGAGCTGAATGAAGTCTTTGCACAGCAGAGTCCATTTGCTTGCTCTGACAGACGAATCTATTCAGTATAATCACCAGCTGAGCTCTCATTTCTCAGCAAGTTTACTTCCTTCCAGTGGCCACTTGATTTCTTTTTCCATTTGTATCATCCTCATGAAGCAGCAATTGGCCCAGGATCTTTAACTCTTGCTGTGGGTCAAACAGGTTCCTCCTCATATTCCACCTAAATGTTGTGCAAAACATTACAGCTGTGTCCCTTATATTTTGGATTATCATTAACTGGGAAGGTTTTCCTAGTCCAGCTTACACAAGTTAAACCTTGTATACTTCTACTTCATATCCCTTCATTCATTTCCCTTCAAACACAGTGGCTCAGTGATTAACCCTGCTGCCTCACAGTGCCAGGGACCCGAGTTCTGTTCTAGCCTTGGGTGACTGGCTGTGTGGAGTTTGTATATTCTCCCCATGTCTGTGTGGGTATCCCCCCACAGTCCAAAGATGTGCAAGCTAAGTGGATTAATCATGGGAAATGCAGGGTTGTGGTTGGGTGGTATGGATTTGATGGGTTGAATGGCCTGCCTCCACATTGTAGGGACTCGATGAAGGTCCTTTAACGCAAGGAGAAACACTCTGCATTTTCCAACTTAATCTTGTAAGTAACTACTCTGAATAATCTCTTCTGCATCCTCTGAAGGACTCTCAAATCCACAACCACATGTAGCTGCCAGCACACCTGGAGTGTGAGCAAACCAAGTGTTTTCTATTTCTATCTGAGGGTGTGAGTTATGCTTGTGAGCAATGTGAAGCCCTTCAAGGAGCAATTGCATTAATCTCACCTACACAGAACAGGCTTAAGGCATCTTCCATCCCAGAATTCCACATGTGAACCACATTCAATTGCTAACTATGTACAACACAAATCTTGGCCACAGCTCTATCATTGGTTGTTGCAAATTGATCACAGTCATCTCAGTGAAGCAGAAGTTAACACAGGCGATTAAAAAAAAATGTCACTTGCAGCTCACTTCAGAAAGACAATCCACGGTCTCATAAACTACACAAGAGCACAAACCTGATATCCTCACACCTTGAACTGTAAGCATTTGACAGCAAGCTCTGATAGGCAATGCTGCCTTTTTTGGGTGAAGCATGGTTTGGGTGGGGGTTGGTGATTGGTGAAGAAATGGATGGTGGTGTGGGCAATTTTTAGAATCCAATTACAATTATAATCTTCTACTATCATTGTGTGATGTGGCTTGTGCTTCACACAATGGAATAAGGTCCAGTACATCAAACACCCATGTACAGGAATTCCAATGCACTCGTTGCCATCCTGTATATCCTTACACATTGAGGACTAAGCTAAATGATAATGTGTGTTTGAATAGAATTCTGACTACAGGGTAACCTTGATTATCTGAACAACACCGGCGGGGACTATTTTGTTTGGATAATCGAACGTTCTGTTAATCAAATGTTCAGGTAACACAGTTTACCCAAACATCGGGAACTTGAGATCTTGTTCGGAAAATCTGAAATTCTGATAATTGATGTTCAGATAATTGTGGTTGTACAGACATTAATAAGGATTTGTTCTCTTTCTGATATTTACTACTTCAGCTCACTGGAGCAAGAAGTATCAGAAATAAGGTGGATTGGTACTTGGAACTACGATGTTGTGGCCATCACGGAAACGTAGATAGAAGAGGGACAGGAATGGTTGTTAGAGGTTCCTGGTTACAGATGTTTCAGTAAGATTGGGGGGGGTGGTAAAAAAGGAGGGTGGGGGTGGCGTTGCTAATTAGAAATGATATAACGGCTGCAGAAAGGCAGTTCGAGGGGGATGTGCCTTTGGAGGTAGTACGGGCTGAAGTCAGAAATAGGAAAGGAGCAGTCACCTTGTTGGGTGTTTACTATAGGTCCCCCAATAGCAGCAGAGATGTGGAGAAAGAGATTGGGAAACAGATTTTGGAAAGATGCAGAAGCCACAGGGTAGTAGTCATGGGCGATTTCAACTTCCCAAATATTGATTGGAAGCTCTTTAGATCAAGTAGATTGGACGGGGCGGTGTTTGTGCAGTGTGTCCAGGAAGTTTTTCAAACTTAATATGAAGATTGTCCGACCAGAGGGGAGGCCATATTGGATTTGGTACTTGGTAACGAACCGGGACAAGTGATGGGCTTGTTAGTGGGTGAGCATTTTGTGATGGTGACCACAATTCTGTGACTTTCACCTTGGTTGTGGAGAGAGATAGGTGCATGTAACGGGGCAGGTTTTACATTGGGGGAAGGGTAAATACGATGCTGCAAGACAGGATCTGAGGAGCATAAATTGGGAGCATAGGCAGTCAGGGAAGGATGTCATTGAAATGTGGAACTTTTTCAAGCAACAGATACAACGTGTCTTTGATATGTATGTATCTGTCAGGCAGGAAAGAGATGGTTGTGTGAGGGAACCTTGGTTGACGAGGGAGGTTGAATGTCTTGTAAAGGGGAAGAGGGACGTTTACATAAAGTTGAAGAAACAAGGTTCAGACAGAGCGTTGGAGGGATACAGGATAGCCAGGAGGGAGCTGAAGAATGGGATTAGGAGAACTAAGGGAGGTCATGAAAAATCTTTGGTGGGTAGGATCAAGGATAACCCCGAGGCCTTTTATGCGTATGTGAGAAACATGAGAATGACGAGAACGAGGGTAGGTCTAATCAAGGACAGCAATGGGAGACTGTGTATTGAGTCGGAAGAGATAGGAGAGGTCTTGAATGAATACTTTTCTTCAGTATTTACAAATGAGAGGTACTGTATTATTGAAGAGGAGAGTATGAAATGGACTGGTAAGCTAGTGGAGATACTTGTTAGGAAGGAAGATATGTTGGGCATTTTGAAAAACTTGAGGATAGACAAGTCCCCCGGGCCTGACGGGATATATCCTAGGATTATGTGGGAAGCAAGAGAGGAAATTGCAGAACAGTTGGCAATGATCTTTTCGTCTTCACTGTCCATGGGGGTGGTGCAAGGGGACTGGAGAGTGGCAAATGTTGTGCCCCTGTTCAAAAAAGGGAATAGGGATAATCCCGGGAATTACAGGCCAGTTAGTCTTACTTCGGTGGTAGGCAAAGAAATGGAAAGGATACTGAGGGATAGGATTTATGAGTATCTGGAAAGACACTGCTTGATTAGGGACAGCCAGCATGGATTTGTGAGGGGTAGGTCTTGCCTTACAAGTCTTATTGAATTCTTTGGGGAGGTGACCAAGCATGTGGATGAGGGTAGAGCAGTGGATGTAGTGTACATGGATTTTAGTAAGGCATTTGATAAGGTTCCCCATGGTAGGCTTATACGGAAAGTCAGGAGGCATGGGACTGTGGGAGGTTTGGCCAGTTGGATAGAGAACTGGCTAGCTGGTCGAAGTCAGAGAGTGGTAGTGGTTGGTAAATATTCAGCCTGGAGCCCAGTTACAAATGGAGTTCCGCAGGGATCAGTTCTGGGTCCTCTGCTGTTTGCAATTTTTATTAATGACTTGAAAGAGGGAGTCGAAGGGTGGGTCAGTAAATTTGCAGATTTTACGAAGAGTGGTGGAGTTGTGGATAGTGAGGAGGGCTGTTGTCGGCTGCAAAGGGACTTAGATATGATGCAGAGCTGGGCTGAGGAGTGGCAGATGGAGTTCAACCCTGTCAAGTGTGAGGTTGTCCATTTTGGAAGGACAAATAAGAATGCGGAATACAGGGTTAACAGTAGGGTTCTTAGTAAGGTGGAGGAACAGAGGAATCTTGGGGTCTATGTTCATAGATCTTAGAAAGTTGCCACTCAAATGGATAGAGCTTGTAAGAAGGCCTATGGTGTATTAGCATTCATTGGCAGAGGGATTGAATGCAAGAGTCATGAGGTGATGTTGCAGCTGTATAGGACTTTGGTAAGGCCATATTTAGAGTACTGTGTACAGTTCTGGTTGAAAATGTGTTGCTGGTAAAAGCAACACATTTTCAGCTCTGATCTCCAGCATCTGAAGACCTCACTTTCTACAGTTCTGGTTGCCTCATTTTAGGCAAGATGTGGAAGCTTTGGAGATGGTGCAGAGGAGATTTACCAGGATGTTGCCTGGAATGGAGAATGGGTCGTACGAGGATAGGTCGAGAGTGCTAGGCCTTTTCTCATTGGAATGGAGAAGGATGAGGGGTGACTTATAGAGGTTTATAAGATGATCAGGGGAATAGATAGAGTAGTCAGTCAGAGACTTTTTCCCCGGGTACAACAGAGTGTTACAAGGGGGCATAAATTTAAGGTGGTGAAGGGTGGAAGGTATGGGGGGAATGTAAGGGGTAGGCTCTTTACCCAGAGAGTGGTGGGGGCATGTAATGCGCTGCCTGTGGGAATGGCAGAGTCAGAATTATTGGTGAACTTTAAGCGGCAATTGGATAGGTACATGGATAGGTGCTTAAGCTAGGACAAATGTTCGGCACAACATTGTGGGCCGAAGGGCCTGTTCTGTGCTGTATTGTTCTATGTTCTATGTTCTATGAATCATGACCAATGGGTCCAGCGCAGGCTGTAGGCTTTACCTATATAGCTCACCTTCCCAGGTGAAAGACTGTGCAGACATTGTGCTGAGGGCACTGTACAGGAAGGTGGCTGACTTCATCAATAGAAGATGCTCAGATTTAGTAAATTAAGTTTTAGGACTGATGTGATATCTTGGAGGCCTGCAGGGAATATGCTGGAAGCTACCATGATGTTTATATCCTCAATAACTCTCAAGTTCATGCTTCATGTAAAGGGCTGGATGTGAAACAAGGATGACAGCTGGGAGACATAAGCTAACCCTGGTAACCCTGGCTGACTCCATTATATAACCCGTTAAGTGAGGATCAGCATAGATGCAATATGGCTCATTCTTCCACCAATGTGATGATGGAGCAGGTGTTAGGCTTCCTGAAGATGAGGTTCCGATGCTTGCATTTGTCTTGGGGGTCCTGGTGGTATTGTTCAGGCAGAACATGTTGCGAGATCCTAGCCTGCTGTGATTTGCACAACTGCAGTAGACAAAGAAAGGACAGGATAGATGCTGAAGAGCTGAGAGAGTGTCAGCTATCTGCAAAGAGGAATTTGAGGACATTGAGTAAGAGGAACGTTACATTCAGCATGACAGTGTGCAGTAGCATCAAGCACACCAAGCCAGGCGGGACGTAACTGGCACCAAGTTCCAAAGAAAGTGTGTTGTGTGAGGTCGTTATTCATTGACAGTAAATCTGTGGTTGCTCAACAGGCAAGCTTTCTCTGTTTGTTCCCAGAAGCAAATACAGTGTTTTTGTGTTGTTTCAGTTTCTTAAGTTTGGTTGAACAACAGGAAAAGCAAATGTTTTCAACTGTCTGAATGCTTTTCAACATTTTAGCAGCCACAAAATGTTACACTGCACTCAGTGCCAGGGAAAGAGTAGAACTCCTTCAGACTGGGTTCAAACATGGAATGGTGCTAAGGATAGGCAGTCTCTGCAGCTTCATTCTTACAACTGCAGTTACCATGCCAGTCAATCAGTCAGCTGATGATGTAAAGAGGCAATATCTTTATGAATGGGTTGCCTATTTCCAATGAAGTGTTGCCTGTGTGACATGCACCCTCACAAGCCTTTCTGTTTCATTTCCCCATTTCTACATCTATTGCAATGGCTTTTCCTGGCTGGCTGTATTTGACCCAGATCACAGCTGAGCTTTAAATATGCTCTGGGTGGCACAAATTCCAGAAGGAGCTGGCACCGGAAAAGTCCTTCCACTGTTGATGGGCACACAGTAGCATAAACATGCATACATAAGGTGAGTGGCAGAGAATCACATGAGATCTTGTGAGAGCTCTCGAAAAGAAACCCTCCACAAAACTCCCCGAGATAGACACTTACTGATTTTTGTCAAAGTTCAGCCCTGTAAAACTTATAAGTTGTGATAGATGTTACAGTACACCAGCCAATTTATGTGTGCGTAGTTCACAAACCCATAACAGATGAAATGGCTGGCAGATAAGCAGATAAGATTCACACATATTACTTACCAACCTTTTTATTTGTGTGTTTGTTTCTAGTAAGTCTATGAAGTCAGTCAGAACCCTGAAGACCCTTTGATTCTAACTCCAGAGTGGGTGAATTTTTCTGAGGATTCTGGATGCAAGCCCATCAGAAGCTTCAACTTTTCTGGTAGTTCCTAAAGTGCTGGGAAGGAGATGGCTTAGTGGAGGCATTGCTGGTCTGTTAGTTCAGCGACCTAAACAATATGCTCAGGACCTGGGTGCAAATCCTGCCAAGGTAGATAGTGTAATTTGAATCCAATTAAAATCTGAAATTAAATTCAAATGCTGGCCACAAGTTGATTGTTGTAAAAACCGACCTTGTTCACAAACATCTTTTAGGGTAGAGCTATCCCTATCTGGGCTGTACTCCATGTGACTCCCAGTTGGCAATAGCTACTCAGTTAATAAATGCAAAGGGTCAATAAATGGTGGCCTACGAGTGCTGCCCATGTCCTGTGGGTGAATTTAAAAAAAAGTCAGCTGTATTGGGACTATGCTGATAGCAATAGTCACCAGGATTCTTGCACTTTTCTCACACTCTCTCAAGATCACCCCCCGCTTCAAAGTCCAGTGTACATGCTGTCCTATGTCCCTCTGTCTTTTTAATTTCTTTTTTGAAGAATTGCTATTGCCTCTTATTACCCCATCAACCAAAATGCATCAACATACACTTTTCGATATTAAATTCCATGAGAAACTCACCCACACATACCGCTGAATTCTGTCCTGTTGCAGATGATTCATTCCATCCTCACTGTCACACTTTCTGGTTTAGGAATGATAGCAAATTTCAAAATTCTTCCTTATATTCAAAGATCCAAGTTATTTACATTGCAAAAATCCAACCATTGACCTTTGGAGTACTACAGCCTTCGATCCTCCAGATTATAAGGTTACCACTTATCACTAGATACTGAATTCTTCTTTTAAATCAGTGTATCATCTAACAATACATAGTGTCTAGATCTTTCACAGAATGGTAATCATCATCAGAATGCTGCTCTATTTGAACTTTTGTCCTTCCCGAAGCTGCACTCCTCTTTTATTTTTAATCAGTTCTGCCATGCCTGGCATCTCCAGAAATGAGACGTAAATTTTCAATCAAACAGCTTTATTGCTGTTCTGAGCATGGGGGAAGAACCCAACACATCTCCTTTTTATGGCACCAGATACAATATGGCCGGTTTAAAAGTCTTGTGTAAATGTTAGTGATTGGATAACTAAACGAATGCTGAATGTTAGTGACTAGATGAATGAGAGCGGGGAGAAATGAAGGGCTCCTGATGAAGGGCTCTGGCCCGAAACGTCGAATTTCCTGTTCCTTGGATGCTGCCTGACCTGCTGTGCTTTAACTAGCAACACATTTTCAGAAATGAATGAGTGTAGAGTGGGGTAAGCAGGTAAGATAAAAGAATAGGACAACATGTAAACAGGATATTACTGGGTAGGGTGGCAGGTGGGTGAGGGAATGAGTGGGTAAGTGCATCAGAAACTCATTCCCTTTAGTTGTGGGTTAATCAGATGGCAGATACTAGTGATATTGGGTCAGGGGAAGCTGGATAATGGGGTACAGTCAGATTGTCTGGGCTGGGAGCGGTATAGTCAGGTGATCATAGAAAAGTACAGCAGAGAACAAGCCCTTTGGCCCATGATGTTGTCCAGAGGGTTAATCCTAATGTAAAATAAAATAACTTAACCTACGCACCCCTCAACTCACTGCCATCCAATTGAATGTCCAGCAGTCGCTTAAATGTCCCTAATGACTCTGCTTCCACCACCACAGCTGGCAACACATTCCATGCATTCACAACTCTCTGTGTAAAGAGTCTTCCTCTGATGGCCCCTCTATACCTTTCTCCTAATATCTTAAAACTATGACCCCTCGTACCAGTCAATCCTGCCCTGGGGAAAGGTCTCTGGCTTGACTCTATCCATTCCTCTCATTATCTTGTATACCTCAATTAGGTCTCCTCTCTTCCTCCTTCTCTCCAAAGATCTTTGTTGACCTGTCTTGTCATGTCCTCAAAGAACTCAATAAGATTTGTGAGGCATGACCTGCCCCTCAGAAAGCCATACTGACCTACCTTTAATCATGCTATGCTTTGCCAAATAGTCAAAAATCCTATCCCTCAGAATTCTTTCCAAAACATGGCCAACCACAGACGGAGACTAACTGGTCTGTAATTGCCAGGGATTTCACTACTACCTTATTTGAAAAGAGGAACAACATTTGCCTCCTTCCAATCCTCCGGTACGACTCCTGTGGAGAGTGAGGAAGCAAAGATATTTGCCAGTGGCTTAGCAACCTCCTTTCTCACTTCCTGGAGCAGCCTAGGATAAATCTGGTCTGGCCCTGGGGACTTATCAATCTTAATGTTTTCCAAAATTTCCAGAACATCAACTTCATCAATCTTGATCTGGTCAAGCCTGTATCCTAGCTCCTCAAAGTTCTCATTCACATTAAGGTCCCTTTCCTTCCTTAAAACCGAAGCAAAAAACTCATTTAGGGCTTCCCCTATCTCCTCAAACTCCACACACAAGTTCCCTATGCTATCCCTGATTGGCCCTATCTTCTCCCTAATTATTCTCTTACTTCTCACGTATAAATAAAATGCCTTTGAGCTCTCCCTAATCCTTCTTGCCAAGCCTTTTTCGTGTCCCCCTCGTCTCTCCTCAGTCCATTTCTGAGCTCCTTTCTAGAAAGCCTGTAATCCTCTAAAGCTGTGCTAGATCCTTGCTTCCTCCACCTTACGTAAACTACCTTCTTCCTTTTGATGAAAAGCTCCTCTGTTCTCATCATCCAAGGTTCCTTAATCTTACCCATTCTTACCTGTATTAGAGGGACAGATTCGTGCATTACTCGCAACAACTGCTCCTCAAATAGTCTCCACATGTCTGCTGTGCCATTTCTGTGGAACAATTGCTCCCAGTCTGGACTTCTCAACTCCTATCTGATAGCATCATAATTTCCTTTTCATCAATTAAATACCTTCCCTCGGTAACTGTTCTTTTCCCTCTCCAAGGCAATGGTAAATGTGAGGCAGCTATGATCACTGTCATGAAAGTGTCCTCCCACCACGAGATCAGTTCAGATTGGGAGCGGAATAATCCGGTGATCAGCCTGGGCTGGGAACAGTATAGTCAGGTGATCAGTCTGGACTGGGAACGGGATAGTCAGGTGATCAGTCTGGGCTGGGAACAGTATAGTCAGGTGGTCAGTCTGGACTGGGAACGATATAGTCAGGTGATCAGTCTGGGCTGGGAACAGTATAGTCAGGTGGTCAGTCTGGGCTGGGAACAGTATTGTCAGGTGATCAGTCTGGACTGGGAACGGTATATTCAGGTGATCAGTCTGGGCTGGGAACAGAATAGTCAGGTGGTCAGTCTGGGCTAGGAACAGTATAGTCAGGTGATCAGTCTGGGCTGGGAACAGAATAGTCAGGTGATCAGTCTGGACTGGGAACGGTATAGCCAGGTGATCAGTCTGGATTGGGAATGGTTGATTTTGGATTAGTGGTGCTGGAAGAGCACAACAGTTCAGGCAGCATCCGAGGAGCAGCAAAATTGACATTTCAGGCAAAAGCCCTTCATCGGGAATAAAGGCAGAGAGCCTGAAGCGTGGAGAGATAAGCTAGAGGAGGGTGGGGGTAGGGAGAAAGTAGCATAGAGTACAACAGGTGAGTGGAGGAGGGGATGAAGGTGATAGGTCAGGGAGGAGGGTGGAGTGGATAGGTGGAAAAGAGATAGGCAGGTAGGATAAGTCATGGGGACAGTGCTGAGCTGGAAGTTTGGAACTAGGGTGAGGTGGTGGAAGGATCAGGTGATCAATCTGGGAACAGTATAGTTGGGTGGTCAGACTGGGCTGGGAACAGTATAGTCAGGTGGTCAGTCTGGGCTGGGAACGGTATAGTCAGGTGGTCAGTCTGGGCTGGGAACAGGATAGTCAGGTGGTCAGTCTGGGCTCGGAACAGTATATTCAGGTAGTCAGTCTGGGCTGGGAACAGTATAGTCAGGTGATCAGTCTGGGCTGGGAACAGTATTGTCGAGTGGTCAGTCTGGGCTGGGAACAGTATAGTCAGGTGGTCAGTCAGTCTGGGCTGGGAACGGTATAGTCAGGTGGTCTGACAGGAGTTGTTAAGTTGTTCCTCATATGAAGGTTGTCAGCTAGTCTTGGGCCTGAGTGGTCATCATGGTGATTTAGGGTTATTTTGCGTGAGTAAGTAAAGGTCAGTTCTGTCATTACCCAGGGGTTAATTTATCATTGAATTCATCTCATATTTTCTGATTAACTATACAGGTATTGCCAAAGTCTCTGACTCTAACTTTGAGACATTTCCAGAGATTTCTGGAGAGCAAGTGAATCGTCTGCCACTGTCTGAGCATCCTAGGTAATTCCCATGTTGGTCAGTGCATCAGGAATTCCAGAAGATCCTTACATTGTCAGTCATATGTCTTGTCTCCAACTATTCAGAATTAGGAGACCTGAGTTTGTAGATAAAAATGCTCCTAGTTGGCTCAACTTACACATTCCATTTCTTTTTTCCTGAAAGAAAATACTTTTACAATCCAATAGATGGATGCAGAAAGCAATATTAAAACTTCTCTCAAAACCATACTCAAAATACAGTTTTGTTCACTGTATGAAATGTAAATTTCAGCAGGAGTCTAACTACTTGTCTCAAGAAGAGAGAGCATCCTATCCATTTCTCACAGGGTCTTGTCTTGTTTCCTGCAGTGTTTTAGATGTCAGCTGGAGAAGTGATGAGGTGTGTTGATAGGCATTGTCACAGTGAATGACATTTCTACAGTACCCACAGCAGTGATGAACAATCACGTCCACCTTTACAAAACATAATTGAAGTGACATTTCACAGCTTCGTTAATAGCCAAGTAAGGTTAGCATCAGATGTCATGTAGTATTGAAATGTTTAAGCCAAGAAAACCACAGGTTCAGTAACTTCTGTTGGATTTATATTCCTGATCAGTATTCAATGTACGTGTGGGACTGGATGAGAGCAGGATAATAGTGAAAGTTAGATAAACAAATGTTGTAAAAGGAATCAAAGATTATGCTTAAGAGTTAGTTGTCTAGCGATGGGAAAAATGTTGCATAGAGCATTAACACAGGCATGCACTATTTGGGCCAAATTGTCTGCTGCAGTCTTGTTTATTCTGGGCAATGGACATTCTGATAAAAGAGGTTGTGGCAAGACACAGACCGCTCTGTGTTAACCTGGGGCCCACTGTTACATTTGATGTTAAAGAAGTGAAATGTCTCCCTCTAGTCCCACCACCAGCCACAATACAAACTTAAATACTTATCCAATATTAATATTTCCAATTATATACTTTATCTCAAAGTGAACAACTATAGACAATTTAGAATTAGAATGAGAATTAGAATCCCTACAGTGTGGAAGCAGACCCTTCAGCCCAACAAGTCCACACCGACCCTTCAAAACCTGAAACAGAACGCTGAAGAAACTCAGTTGGTCTTGCAGCATTTGTGGAGAGAGAAACAGCATTGCTCTTCTTCAGAACTGTAAGTGTTGGAAAGTACTTTTGGCAAAGGAGGAAATAGAGGGAGATGGTGCAGAGACCTTGTTCCTTTTGTTCCTCCTTCACCTCTGTCAAAAGTATAAAAACGTATCAATTTTCTAACACCTTTAAGTCCTGAACAAAACTCATACCAGACTTGAAATGTTAACTCTGTTTCTGACTCCAGCCTTATATGCTAAATGTCTCCAACATTTTCTGAGCTTGTTTTAAAAACTGTTATCTACATTAAGTTTAGATTTTCTTTTTGAAAATCCATCAATCAGGTTTCTTTTAATGAACAGCAAAATAATTGCTTGTGAAAATGGGCTTATTGTCAAAAATGTAAACTTGAATAAAACATGCAGTTTGAAGAAGGAATGTATCAATATTTACACTTCTAAATAACTCAACACAAACACACCAAATAAAAAAGAACATGTCTTGCATACTTTAATTTTGGAGGAAAAAAACACTTTTGACTAATAATGGTCAGTTCTTGAAGAGAAAAAAGAAAATAATGAAATATTCAAAACAGCTATTAGTTGGCTTCCTGGCACATGTCGACTGATTTCACTATACACAGAGAGTTGACACTGGGACTTTTGTGGATGTAGTTCATTCAGGAATTATCAAGAGTTCAAAGACTTTTCAGGAGAACAGTTTCATCTATTTTTCAGGTCTCACACTGCATTTCCAAAAGGGTCTTCTCAGAAAAGTAGAGGATGAGCCTGGTACCTTCTGTCAGTGAGCAGGCTGTACCCCAACAGATTTCCAAATTATATTCAAACAGGAAGTAACTCTTGTCAGCCATCACCTCAGGCATGTGATTCCCACCAGCCAAGTTAATAGCTTAAGCCATGTGACTTCTGAGAAGAGTCTTAAACCAAACAATGCCCCCATATCCTTTTGGTGTATTTTTGTGGAAAAAAAATGTACAGGTATCATTTTAGACTTTTTAAAATGAATCACTGTCCGCAATCCTGCAAATATAAATCCTCAAAAATATATTAATAATCGAGTGCCCTCATAACAATACATAATATATACTTCATAAGAATATTACTCTTGAACAACCCTGAAATAAAACAATAATCCTAAATTAGGCTTCATTAAAGTGACAATTGTAAGCTGTTCTGAAGCATAAATAAAACCACTGTGACCTGACCTGAGTTTTGTGAGCTCGGTAGCAACATAAATAGGATATCTGAACATATTTTGTCAAGTCATCCCCTCAAGGTAGTTCTGTCAATTAATTCACTTATGCTAATCTACATTTCCACTTCATTAAATGTATTAGGTCAACACCATTTTTTTTTTCAATATCCATACTGAAAGTTTCATTCTGTCCCTTCATGGCCCTGTGATTAATTCTCCAACTACAAAGGTGTAAGTCTTTGTAGAAAAGCTTTACTACCCACAACCTGATTTAAAAATCACTATAATCTTACCAGACCACAGGGCTGCTACCTCACTATAGAGAGACAACTGGTGGTGGCTTAACCTGAGGGTCACCACACCTCAGGTGAGGGAAGAGGTTGAGAAGGTCACTCCTTCATACAACCTCAGTCAGTGTGGGAGCTGAACCCATGCTTTTGGAGTCACGTTGCATAGCAACCCTGATTAACAAACAGCCATCTAACAATTAGACAATAAGCACAATATGTGTTGTTTAAGTTTACATGTTTTTTTGGACCTCTTGCTGGTGTTATTTGGAAGGTAGTGATATCATTGGGTTTAATGTCTGTCAATCAACACTTCATATTAAAATTATCCTGCGTTTCACAACAATATTTAGCACCAAAGCTCAGATAGGTCATCTAGGTTGGAACTGCCCATTAGGATGTTTGTGTATTAATGACAGTTAGAAACTCCAAAATAAAAATAAAAATAAATCATGGGACCAACAAAATACCCCTTTCTATACATAATGTTAAATTCAAAACAATAGTTTTCTTCAGTATGTTTACAAATGTATTATGATCTCAGTGGGTTTCAGAAACATTTTTTAAGAAACAAGTATTCATGAAAAGAATGGAGCCATAATGTTCGCAGTCAAACAAAATTTTAATTCCCAAAGATCAAAGAACATGAATGTTAGTAATTAACCTGTATCTTAAATGTTCAGTTATAATGAAGGTAATGACAAAACAATGAAAGCAATTATGTATACTCTAACCAAATGGGTTACATCCATTTTCCTTCCACATTCATAAGATATGCACTCCAAAAGCCTCAAATCAGAAGCTGTTCAAAACATGGAAACCGAACTGTAATAACAATTAATTTAAAGGAAACTATTTCTTGGGTCTTCTGTTTACTTCTGGCAAGTTTGTCCCTTCAAAATCTCACAATCATTCAAAGGATGCAAACATTGCATTTAGTATAAGCATCACTGGCATCTTAAATATAATCACCTCAGGTAAATGCACGTATAATATTCTAATATTATTTAATTGTGGCATTGATCATTTAAGACTCTTGTTATGACACAGTGCAAACCCCAAACCCGCCCCCTCCTCCTCCCACCCCCCACCACCACCACCATCACCACTACCACCACCACTCCACCACCATCTATTTTAAATCGGCAACACAGAAATGATTTACCCAGTATGGTAATCTGTGACAATTTGAGAGGCCAAGAACTATCCCAAAGGTCACTATTTAAGGTAAAAATTAACAACTTTATTTCTTAAAGTATAACATAGAATAATTAAGTAACAACTATTTACAATTTCTTTCTCTGACTTATCTTTTACCTTTCCCTTCTGTAATACTAGTTTGATAAAACCCCCAATTAAGGTTTACCAAAAATTCTAACTTCAGCCAGCTGTCAAATCTTCTCTTTATATCTTCCTCTATCTTCTTAGAGATTTTTGTTTCACAGGTCATGATCGATAAAGGTACCTTTAAGAGAGCTATTTTTCAGACAATCTGTACATGCTGGTAGCTTGGCAATTCTCCCTCAGCTATTCAATTTTTCCAGGTCATATACCCCAAAAGTATTGGATTGTACCATTGGCTGTTAATAGTGTCAATATACTAAATTCAAACTTGATTGGAGTTTGGCATTTTTCAGGGTATAATTTAAACTGATTGGCCTCATTTAAATTTGTTTCTTTTTGTCTCCAGGCAACTAGCTACACTAGTTACAGAACCAAAAGGTTGCATTATATCTTGTTCAGAACACTTGGTGCTGCAAGTGGAGCTTTTATCTCTCTTAAAGGTACCCCTTACACCTTCATAACACTCTATTTCACTCTTCCTAGCTTGGCTGTATCTGAAATTCAACTTAGTGTTAACAGTGTATTTCAGTTAACAATTGCTTTATTTCTTTTCAATCTAATTTAAATTTTGTTTGAATTGTTCTGACAATTCCCTCTGAATATTCCTTTTGCTCCAGTTCATTCTAAACTCTCAAAATGAATGACTTGAACAGAAAAATACACTTGAAACCGAGTCATATATATAACTTGCTAAGCTTTTTTTTACTTTCAGGAAATCTGGTGAAATGATCATCTACTGGAACACAACTGTTTTTCTACAGCAGAATTTTATCTTATTTCTTGAAGGAACCATCACTATAACATATAGGTTTCTCCCTCAGAGAAAAGAAAACGCAAGGCTTTTGTAATATACACAGAAATGAAACATTGCAGATCTAAATTAGAAATTTCCAGAAAATTTGTCATGTTTTATTAAAGCATATTAGCAAATCACCTCTGAAGATATGCTGTGACAGTCAGATCAAAGCAGTGTGCATTTCATGAGGCAATGTGTAATGTTTTTTCTAAGATACAGTTGTGCTCATTTAAGGCAGAACACCTTTATTTCTTCAAGTGCACATTTGGGAAAAAGCAATGTCATGGCTTTATTCTTTCGGTGGGCTTTTAAATTCCAAGATGTTTTTTCTAAAGTTCCTGGTTTCTAATAAGATATTTAAGAAAACTGTATTGTTTTAAATTTAAATTTCTGCTTTGTAAAAACAGTAGTAATTTGTTTGTCCTTTTTCTGCATGTGATTAAAGAGATTGTTTAGACATTGTCTGTGTGGTGCTAGTCTATAATGCTGCAGCCATAGTAAACATAATCAGATGCTTGTATAAAGTAATATGCTGTAACCTGAACAGTTAATTGCAATATTTTGAGAAATGATCAATGCAATTGTTAAGTGTCTAGCAAATGCATCACCTGGAATGTGCTTGCAAATCAATTGTATGCATGTACCACAATATGGTTTAGCAATGTATTGTATGAAACATAATAAAGTATCTAGATTTTCCAAATTTGTTATTTCTGATACAATGTGAAGAAAATCAAAGTGATTTCATGCAACCTGAAGTGGTTGGATAATATTAATTCCAAAATCTTGCACATGCAGTATAAAAATGAGATAGAGATTTATCATCATGAAGTACAACATGCTTGAGTACAAAGTAAGCCTGGAAATTCATGGATTTCTTTTGTGGTTTACAACTAAAGGAATACAAGATGACAGGAATCCTGTTGGGTTCATATTAAATCAAGTAGGACTAATTTTTACTTTCAAAAACAGACCCATAATTCATGCAGAAGGTTGGTCATAAATCGTCTGTAAACTAAAAATGTTATCATTATTTTTGTATTTGACAAAATCTACCATTTCATAAGGTCTCTGTGAAAAGCTTTAGTTTGGTTAAAGCCTTTAGTACAATCTGAAGATGAAGTCATAGACGTTCCACTAGAACAGAGATTTGTATTAATCCTCTAAACCAGAGATATTAGGTCCTCTTCAAATATGTGCATTGTAAGCAGTACAAAGACTTGTGGCACGATAGTTCAGTGGTTAGCATTGCTGCCTCACAGTGCCAGGGTCCCAGGTTTGATTCCAGTCTTGGGCAACTGCCTGTGTGGAGTTTGCACATTCTCTCCGTGTCTGTGTGGGTTTCCTCCGGCTGCTCCGGTTTCCTCCCACAATCCAAAGATGTACAGGTCAGGCGAATTGACCATGCTAAATTGCCCATTGTGTTAGGTGCATTAGTCAGAGGGAAATGAGTCTGGATGAGTTACTCTTCAGAGGGTTGGTGTGGACTTGTTGGACCAAAGGGCCTGTTTCCACACTGTAGAGAATCTAACTTAAAATATGGAGGCAATGCAATGACAAATTATTGAGATGTTGTATTATCATCAATCCTCAAACAAAACCTTGCATTTGTATAGTACTGTCTTAAGTAGTAAAATAACTATAATTTACTGAATTGCACAATAAAACATAGAGCTCAAGTGGAAGGTATGGTCAAGGGCATAAATATTGAAAATGATTTTGAAATAAGAGAAGGTGAAAATCAGCATGGTTCAGTCAGTGAATAGAGTCATCTACTGAATACAGAGACAAAACAAGAAAATAGGATAAGTAGGTAATGTGTCATTAGATAATTGCCACCTACTCATAGTCAGCTTCTTGTCTCCAGAATAGGGTATTGCAAACTGCTGGACTCTTACCCCAGGTTTGCAGATTGGATATTCTCATTTAAAGGCCACCCTCCATCCCCACAGGGATCTACCAACTAGCTACATTCAAGGATTTCATCTCACCAGTCAAACACAATCTCCCACCAAATTTGGGATCAAACATTCCCCATTTAATGGACTCTGGTCAAACATGGGCAAGGACATCGCCTGCTGATTACTACCTACCACTTACCCCATTTTACACACACACACACACACACACACACACACACACACACACACACTCACACACACACCCCTGGGTCAATGGGATGTTGGGAAGGAACCAACAAAAAGGAAGAAACTCAATAAACTTGTCCATATCGAATGACAGTATCGATATGAATTTCCAAGGCAGAGTCCCAACTTTACCTTGCAGATATCATTCATCTTGCTGTGTGTACTATAACTGTGATAAATAGGATGGATTTTAACAGATCTACCAACTCAAAACTGAGCATCCATGAGGTGCTGTAGGTCATCAATAGCAGTAGAACTCTTTGCAACCACAATTTGTAGTCACATGGCCAGGCATTTCACCCACTGTACATTTACCAACAAGTCAGGAAACCAGCCTTGGTTTAATGATTTGTGCAGGAGGGCATTCCATAAGGAGCACAAGGCATACTTAAAAATTAGTTTTCAATTTGGTGAAACTGCTTCTAAGTTCAGGCAGTCCAGAAGAAATATATAATAAATTGGGCTCAGCATTATCACATCCAAAGCTTTGTAATCCTGTCACATCCAGCCATAAACAATTAAACAACTAACAGCAGGAGGTTCTACTACAACCTGTTGGGGTGGATATATCATAGGCCTAGGGAGGGTAGAGATGTAGTTACTTCTTGGGAAATCGGGGGGCGCTGCGGAGCTGTTGTTTGGACTGTTTACCGAAACTGCCTGTGCAGCTGGACTACCAAGGTCAGACCAATACAATGGCAGCCTTTACTCGGAGACCTTGTTTACGAGACAGACCATCTCGTGGATACCTGCCGAGGCCGAGGCCTGTTCACAGGAGGCCTTTGTCTGTGAGAGATCACGTGTGTGAGTGATTACGTAGCTTTAGCTTAGCGAACAATATATCAAGCAGGGGTTTTGGAAAGATTTCAGAAGGCGCCTTCTCCAGTGAGCTGAAAACCTCACTGTATTTGTGTACGGCTCTCTCTCATTAAAACAGCTTATATTTTGAATCAGATCCAGTGTTTCTCTCCTTCAAACGAACATGGGGACAGTAGCCCGTCCTAACAAACCCCACAGCTCATGACCTCATTACTGTATTAATCCAACAGGATAAAAGAGCTAATATACAGGGGTGGGTTGAGAGTAATTGCTTTTGTTATCAAAGCAGTACTTGATAGACTAGGAGAAAGTGAGGATTGCAGATGCTGGAGTACCAGAGTTGAAAAATGTGGTGCTGGAAAAACACAGCAGGCCAGGCAGCATCCGAGGAGCAGGAGAATCGACCCTTCTTCCTGAAGAAGGGCTTATTCCCGAAACGTCGATTCTCAGTACTTTATAGATTGCCACATTAAGAAGATAGAGAATAACCTTAATCAATAGGAATCAAGGGGTCACTCTCCACTGGATGAAGAAAAGATGGTGTGTTTATTGAAGGCTGAGCATCTCAATCCAAGGACATAAATGCAGAAGTTTCTCAAGATGATGTCCCAGGCACATCCATCTATCCTGCTTTACCAATCACTTTCTCTCCATCATTAGGCTAGAAATGGGGATATTCTTTGATGATTGCACAATGTTAGCACCATTGCTGACTCCTTAGATACTGAAGCAGCTTGTATCGAGATGCAAAAGACCAGGACAATATCCAGGCTTGGACTGATGAGTGACAAGTAGTCACATTAGAGTCAGGCAAAAACTATCTCTAACTGGAGAGAATATAAACATTGTACTGCTTTTCAATATCATCATTATTGCTGAATGCATCACTATCAATATCCTGGAGATTACCATTGACCAGAAGCTGAACTGTACCACCCATGTAAATACTGTGGCTGCAAGGGCAAGTTAGAGAGTAAGAATTCTGTGACGAGTAACTTACAATCTGTCATCTCAGTGCCTGTCAACCATCTACAAGTTAGAAGTCAGTAGCATGAAAACGTGTGGTACTAGAAAAGAACAGCCAGTCACACAGCATTCGAGGAGCAGGAGAGTCAATGTTTCAAGCATAAGCTCTTCATCAGAAATCTGGGAGGCAGGCTCAAGCAGGCTGAGAGATAAATGGGTGGGGGGTTTGATAGTGATAGTTCAGAGTGGAGGGTGGAGCAGATAGATGGGAAGAAAGATGGACAGGTTTAAGAGGGTGGTGCCAAGTTGGAGGGTTGGAACTCCAGCATCTGCAGTCTTCACTTTCTACAAGTCAGTTGTGTGATCAACTAATCTCAATTTAAATGGATGACTGCAGTTCCAGCACTCAAGAAGTTCAACATCATCCAGATTAACAACCTATCCACCACCTTCAACATTCACATTCCTTCACCACTGATGCATAGTGACAGCAGTGTGGAGCATCTGCAAGTTACATTTCATCCAGGCTCCTTCAGCAGCATCCTTTAATCCCACAATCTCTACTCCCAATGCAGCAGATGGCTGGGAACAATATCATGTGCAAGTACACCTCCAAGCCTTTACTTGGATCGATATTGCCATTCACTGTGAAAATAAGAGCTGAAAATGTGTTGCTGGAAAAGCGCAGCAGGTCAGGCAGCATCCAAGGAACAGGAGATTCGACGTTTTGGGCATAAGCCCTTCTTCAGTCATCCAAAGTGGGAATCAAACCGGGGTCCCTGGCGCTGTGAGGCAGCAATGCTAACCACTGATCCACCGTGTCACTGTGCCAAAAGATTCAGAAACTCAAAATCAGACATCTATGAAGTGCCATGGGCCATCAGCAGCAATAGAATTGTATTCAATTTTGATATGTCACCTTATGATATAACATTTCTTCCATTCTACCAACACTGTTACGACACAGCAATAAACCCTTCTGTTAATTAAACTAAATACCCACAAAAGCTCATCTTGCCTCATACTCTGTTAAAATATGAGTGACAGAGACCTCCCAGATTCCACTATTTTAAAGAAAATAATATCAATTTATTCTTGAACTCTAAAAGTGAACATTAAACAACAACTATTCCCAACTCCAAGCCCCCATTTCTCTTAACTGCTTATTACCTGCAAACTCTATAACAATGTACTGATCCAAAAAAAACACCTATGAAAATTACATCAACTTCAATTCAAAACCATATAGCAGCTGTCATCTTCGCTGTCTTTTTTTTCCACCTAAAGATCTCGCTGGGCTGTCTTCTTTCTTTTTACTGTGAAGATATTTTATATGAAAAGGTACCTTTGATAGAGAGTGTTTCAGTGTGTTGGGTATCTCCCTTGATGGCAGTTACTCTATCTGATTTTGAAAATGCCTGCCTTTTTTATATTCCCAACATTGGATCATCTCCTTGGTTCAATGTTGGCAAAACAATAAATTCAAACTTGCTTGGGTTTTAGTATCCTGGGGCATAATTTAAACTGATTGGTTAAATTTGAATTGTTGTCAAAACAACAACTAACTCAGGTATTTATTTCACAGTCAAATGTTACATATTTTCAATTTTTCTGAGACTGCTCTTGAGAGGTCTCAGTACAGAACAGCGTTCACTGTCTCTTAGATGTACAGTAATGCCTTCAATTTCATAACAATACCATGAAGCCAAGTTCAATGAGGAGTGTAGAAAAATATGAGAGTAACAGCACAGGCATATAGATAAAATGAAAATGAGTTGTCAATCTGGTGAAACTGCAACATAGCACTATTGGCAAGTCAATCAGCAATCCAATGGCTAATGGATCTGATGCAATTTCTGAAGTCCTGCCACAACCCATCATGAATCAAACAACTGGAGGATGAGCATCAACAAATATCCCTTTTGTCAATGAATGTGAAGCCTAGCACATTAATGTAAAAAGGAAGGCAGAATAATTCACATTCGTTTCCAGACAGGAGTAATGGTTGAGTGGATAATCTATCGCTGGCTCCTCCTGACGTCCCTATCATCACTGATGCAAGTCTTCAATTAATTTGATTCACCTCATGTGATATCAAGAATTGACTGAAGGCACCGAATATGGCAAAGATTATAGGCTCTGACAATTTTCCAGCAATAACACTAAAGACTTGTGCTGTATAACTAGTCGCACTCCTGGCCAAGTTGTGTCAGTACAGCGACAGCCCTGGCATCTACCTAATAATGTGGAAAGTTGCCCAGATATTCCTGCAGAAAAAAAGGAAAAGTACAAATTCAACAAGATTAATTGTTGTCCTATCAATTTGCTCTCAATCATCAGCAAAGTGATCGAAGGAATAGTGACAGTTCTATCAAGGGGGCACTCGCTCAAAAATAACCTGCTCATGGATACTCAGCTTGGAGGGTCTTTGAAGTGTTGCAATTGTATCTACATCTGCCACTTCCTTGGACAGATCATTCAAGACATGAACAATCCTCTGTGGGAAAAGTTGTCCTTCAGCTCCTTTTAAATCTTTCTCCTTTAACCTTAACATTATACTCTCTAGCTTTGAACTCCTCTCTTCTAGAGAAAATACCTTTTCTATTCACTTTATCTGAGCTTCTCATGATTGTATAAACCTCTGTAAGGTCACCCTTGAATCTCCTACACTACAGGAAAAGCATCCCAGCCTATCCAGCCTCGCCTTATAACTCAAACCCTCAAGTTCTGGTAACATCCTTGTAAATCTTTTCTGCACTTCTTCCAATTTAATAACATCCTTGCTGATAGCACTGAGCATGTGCAACAAAGTGCTTGGTGCAGAACCAAATAAGTTGTATAGAGGTGCCAGATACCAATTTTATTCACAACATTTTGCAATTTGGAAAATGTTGTAAATGTTTCTAGCTTCAGCCTACAAGGAGTCAGATGCATAAATTTCACAGCCACTGCCAAATTAATCCTTATCCTGCATTAAGATCAAAGTTGTGAACAGCAGGAGACACTATTCGGTGAGGACCTTCTTTGAAAAGAGCAGATACCTGGCACAGTGTTGTTTGCTGAGGTTCAGGTAGGAAAATTGATTTCTGATCACCCTGAACAGATATTTACTCTTTCTGAGAGCACTTCTACCTTTCATACTCCTCTTTCTTCCAACATCTTGCCCTGCGGTTTGTGTCACCTCTGCTCATTGTCCCTAACATGCTGTATTCCAAGAGGATTGCTGGTGTTTACGCTTCATATTCTAAGATGAACACCGAAATTTAATAGACCATGTTACCTGAATGTTGAGTTCTTGAGTGGCAGATCTAGCACCAAATCAGTGTTACATCACTCCTGTGTGTTCAGTAATTCCCTCACCAAAAGCTGTATGAAGCAACTCACATTAGAAGTGTGCAATGGCACCATGACTGACATTTTGCAAGTGAAACAATACCTGTAGCACTGTAAAAATAGGAAAATAAGGAGTTTAAGTTCATTATCTGTGTCCTTCAGACTAGATTTTAAATCAAGACCATGGCATTCCTTTCTGGTGGATATGAGCGATCACATGACACTGTTTGAAGAAATGCTACTGAGCTGTCCTGGTAATGTGGTCAATATTTATTTAATATCAATTAGTATTATGAAAAGTGATTAACTGAGTACATCCATCTTGTTTGTAATACAGGTCATTCTGCTATAATGTGCATTTCATTACTGAGAATTTGCTGTAACGCGATTGACAATTTGGGGATACTGTTTCCAAAGTGCAAACTTTTAAAATGTGTATTGGCTATAACACAATTACATCACAAACACTTTAAGTGGTGTTTCTAAAGCATGATTTTTCTATAATGTACGTTGCATGAGAAAGGAACCATTGTGTTCTAGAAGAACTACCTGTACACAGATTTCTTAAACTGAGTAAATATTAAAAAAAGAAACAAAAACAAAAATTGTTGGAAAAGCTCACTAGGTCTGGCAGCGTTTGTGGAGAAAAATCAGAGTTAAGTTTTGGGTTGAGTGACCCAGAATGTTAACTCTAAGTGTCTCTACAGATGCTGCCAGACTTGCTGAGCTTTTCCAGCAATTTGTTTTTGTTTCTGACCAACAGCATTCACAGTTCTTTCGGCTTTGAAAAAATACTGAAGCAGGCTAGGCCATTTGACACAATCAGTGTTGTCACTGGAATTCTGCATTAACTCCATTTCCCTGCCACACTGCATAACCATCAAATCTCTCAAAGATCAAACAGCTATCGATCCCAGTCCTGAATATGGTCAATAAGTGACAATTCATGATCACCCCTCCTCCCCCAGAATAGAGAATTCAGAAGTTTCATAACAGTCTGTATGAAAAACATTCTCCTCAATTCAATTCTAAATAACAAGCCCCTTATCTTGAGACTGTGACCCCTAGGTCTAGGTTCCCTAGCCTGGAGAAACAGACTGTTAGCTTAAATGCCATGTTTACCCATATCTCTGCAAAGGCTACACTTCAATATAAAGTTATTCAGTGTTTTGTGATGCCCTGAAGCCATATAAAGCCCTTCATAAATGCAAGTGCCTTCTTTCAATCCTTCAATAAAAGTGCTTTAATTTGGCATTTACAGTTTTTTTTATCACACTCATTTCCTCTAAGCCATCATTTCACTGCAGCCATGCATGAGGTTGTATCCATGATATATTAACTGCCTTATTGGCCTCTGTTTATAGTTCCTTTTTCAAAGAAATGTTCTTGTTTGATTATTTAGAAGAGGTTCAATATTGTTTGCTATAAAATGTATAATATTTTGTAATCTACATTTAAATGCTCTGACGACTAAATTTTAGAATCTGCAGCTTTGTTTTTCATAAAGAATCTGAAACTGTTTCTGTTATTTCACAAGGGCTCCAGAAAATCACCAAAAGTAGCACAGTGATCCAAATTTTCTGTAGTGGGGATCTAAAAACACTTACCATCAGTTATACTTGTCCCTGATTCCTCTCCTTCAAATGAAATACATCCCATAATATGACTGAAAGTATGAGCCATTAACAGTTAGAGAGGGGAACACAGCAGTTGCTGTATGAGCAAACACAACAACCGACCTGCTAGCTCCTTAAACAACTAAATTTAAGGATTAGTAAATAAACAATGGGATGTCTGAATATGACAATGAATAAATGTAATATAAAATCATTAAAAAAAGGAAAACATCAGATCAGAATAGTGAAAAAAGACAGAAAACCATGCAAAATGAAAACAAAGGCGATTTTCCTAAAATCTCCTTGTGAACATCAAAGCTCAAAAGAATGAAACTCTGCTCTAAAATTATTAATTCTCATAGGCGCAGTGGTTGACTATCTGACATGAATATCATTACAAGTGTGAGAACCATTTTAATGATGTGAAAATTGACTTATGGCAAATTAATGGAAACTACAGCCAGGTTTTAAAGTGAGAGGGACGGTTAAGGATGAGCTTTTCCAAAGCAAAACCAGACAATACAACTGAGACAGAAATGTTTGAATATTCACATTGTTACCTCAAACAATACACTTTTTAAAAAAATACACAATGTCCCTTGTGTAATCTAAGTCCTGTTTCCCTCATCTGCAATTGAAGCAATCTGTCTTCTCAATCAATGTTGTGAGCTCAATGGTTACCTTTCTGAGTTAGGCAGTTCTCATCCGAAAGTTTTATCATATGTCATACAATACAGCAGGTAAAATTATGAACTACTATCAACCTCAAAGGAAAAAATGTTTTTTAATAATTAGATTAGAACTCAAAATCAATCTTAGGGAGATAGAGCTAGTCCATGGTGATGTCGAGGTTTTTTCATTTCCAACAATAATCAATAGCTCATCATTTTTGATCCGTCATTCTTGATGACTTTATTGAGAGGGATAAATCCTTTTTTTTAAATGCAGCAGTGATTGTTTATTTTGAGAGCAAAATTTCCTATGTTATTTGATTTTTTTTCTAAAACTGTAGATAATGAAGCCTTTAACTAGATTTAGTGTAATTAAGTCTTTGTAATTCAACTACTGTTGTTGCAATCACAGGTACATAAAATAAAAACAGAAAATGCTGGAAATGCTCAACAGTTCAGGTAGCATCTGCAGAGAGGGAAAGAGAAATTTCAAACTGATAATCTTCCAACTAAATACGAACACACAATTGAAGCCCCTTTTTCACATCCATCAAATGGATTATATGTATTTTTTTAAAAATTTCCAGTCAGTTGACTCAATCATCTTAGCCACTTTCTTCACAAAAGAATATTAAATGCATATTGGAATGAATTCTGTATGAAAACTGAACCTAGTGGGCAAATACACCATAAACACAACATGCTGAATAAAACAACCTCACCTTTTATACATATTAACTAACTATCTAAATATTTAATAAGTTTGAATGAAGCACTGTAACAGATGCACTATAACTGATCATTTTCTAATGCTTCCTCTAAATAATACGTGCTTTATTTAATCACAAAAATCAGGAAGACCTGATCTACAAAATCATAGGATTATCGCCACCATTATTTTTGCCAACAGTTGCTATTTCATACTTAACAAAAAACTTAATCACGACAAACGAGAGAGCAATATTTTATTGCTTGCCAACAAAAAGCAGAAAGGGTTATGGTTGCAGCAATTAACCGATTTGAGCATCAATGCCACTTACAAAGTCAGGGTAAAGGGCAAAAAAGAGTCTTCAGGCTACAAACAGAGTTAATAACTAATGTATTTCGTTGCATCTATGATAGACTTCTCACAGCTCAGAACTACATTTTTAATATAGAAAGCAAATAAATAATTAACAAGGTTCTTGTAACAATTAAGTGACACAAAGTACTGTGCAAGCCCTGAGATTTCTTTTCATGCTATAATTTTCATCCAGAGAGAAATCTAATAGCATAAACTGCACAAGCATATATGTAATTACAGTGTCAAAATAGCAGGGTCATAAAGAATAGATCATCAGTATAGGAAGTTTCACACACTGGAATGAAAAGAATTGTGTATAGTAATTCAGTTCTGCAGAGCAGTAAAAAGGTTGACAGCTTTAACTACAGCTTGCAAGTCAAGAATGCTGCTGTGGCAGGTCAACCTCAGCCAGAATAACAGGCAGGGATTTTATCCTGTCGACTTGCTGGAGTAAATATGTTGCCAGTTTTTGTGCCCATGTTATGTTACCTCTGTTTCCAGATGTTCATAGAGCCATTGAGAAGGCGCTTTTCAGCTCAATATATCTATGCTAAGTCTCTGAAACTGACACTTATCTCAGCAAATTTCACCCTTTAAGGAACATTTCCATTTCCCTTATAAAAGTTATTATTAAATCTGCTTCCACCGTGCTTTCAAATCATAACAATTTGCGTGTTTTAAAATAATCACATGATCTCCCTATTGATTCTTTGCCAATTATTCGAGATTTCCTCATGTGGCATCACTTGTAGTGACGCTACATAGACCTCGTGCTGCACCATTTGTGTCACCTGCACTTTTGGCGCAGGCAACCTTTAGTTCTGCTAGGATACCAGTGCACACATCTGTGCACACTGCATGTGTCATCAGGCTCCGATACAGCACAATCCCAAAGATTCACAGCCCAATCACTTGTTATAATGCCAGGATTACAAATGTGGGCTTTGAAGGTTGAGGATCAATCTGCCTTACTTACCCTACATTAAATAAAGCAGGTAGCTGCAGAGCTGGGCTTGTATTTGAGGTACATATGTAATGTTACCTTTTTGAACTCGTCCAACTGCAAAGTGTCTGGAAATGTGGCAGAGTGTTTTTAGAGTGTTTCAGTGAGCATCTGAATTTGCTGGAGGATGTTATGCATCCCCCTCAGGGATGGGTAAGGAGGAACACGATAAATAAGGTGTTGGTAGGAGAAAAATACATGACTCATGTGGGCAAAGGTAGCAGGGGCAGTCATTCTGTGTCTGCAGCATGACAGTGAGATGGAGCAAAGGCTGCAGGGAGGCCAAGCCCCCGTGCCAAGTTGAAGTTGGACTCCCCAGTTACATTAGACATTAATAGCAGGTGGCTGACAGCTGCTTACTCTTTCAGTGTTCTCCTGTATGCTGCCCCTACCTGAGCTCTCATCTGAATTCTCTACAGCAGGCAATATGGAGTCTTACTTTAACCCTGGCCTGGCTGGAGGCCACTGGTGACCAGGTGTCTCACCATCTGCTGGTCCTGACATTACATTTTCACCCATAGTATGTACAGTGTCAGTGTCAGAGCTGCTAGCTGTGAGTGTCAGACTCTGTCAGACATGCTGTGATGTTGTTCTCTATCCTCTCCCTGCGGCTCCTGTAGCTGGTAGGCAGCGGATCTTTTTGCCTGAAAGCAGGAAATCCGCAGAGGAAAGATGATATGAGCAAAAGGAGGTGACATGAGAAGGAAATAGGTCCATTGATACATTTGTACATTATGGCAGAAAGCAGGATAAGAGAAAGCACAGTGTTAGTTAAGGGTGTAAGGCAGGAATTTTCCATGATTGTCAATGTTTTTAGCAATGCCAAAATACCAAGGGAACTGGCAGATATACAGAGAATTGTCGGCCTAGTTATAATTCAGAGATGAAGGCTGACGAGTTAATAACCTAATGCTCTTTTGCCCTACTCCCTTCTATAATGAGCCACCTTCTCCTGCAACTGACAGAACATAATGTTGGTGATAGATATGGTGTTTGGGTGATGTGCCTGAAAAAACTGAATAACGTGGGAGTATTAGTAGATTTTTAAAGCCGAGCTCAAGCATTTGGATGTTATTATGGCTTCCGAGTGCCAGAGAGTGCAGAAAGTGAGTGATCAGGTGTTCAGTGAATTTAACTATTTAAATGTTGGGTTGGTTAGGAGCTGTTAAGCGAAGATACATTCCTTGATGTTGACCACCTTGTGATGTATGGCAGGAGGTTATTAGGTCCAAACTTCGGCAGTTGATCTTTTAGGTCACCTACTTCCACTTCCAGTTGAGGGTTGTGCTTAATGGTCTACTGGCCTCCGACATGACAATTGCATTGTCACACCCTCATTTACTAATGTGTCCAGTGCCTCTTCTATCAACCTGAATCCCACTGTCTGACCTCATACGTGCAGTTTGCAAGCATTTTCATTGCAACAATATTTTTGTGCAAGTTCCCTTTAAGATACTACCTGCCAACTAGAAGAACAGACCCCTGAACTTACCATGGGGATGCAAGCAAGATTCTTTGGTCTCCTGCTGTGTATGGCGATAGCAGGCCATATTCATGAATAAATGAGAATATAAGGACAGACATCTTCTGGGCAACTTTGAAAAATTAAATGGTACACTTTTTTAAGCTGTGCATGCTAATTCTGCTTTTGCAGCAGTGAGATTATTACTTTATTGAATTATAGTTAGTAGTCCAACTGGAAAGGAAAAATGCTTGATAACAGCCCTTGGATTGGTTGAACTACAATTTGTTGTAGAGTAATGATAGCAACACAGCCAGAACCATCCAGAGCCACGAGCAGAAAATATCTTTCTCTCTTATCTCCATATGAAAGAAAAGATAAAATCCAAGAAACTTAAAACTATTCTTTTCTTTCTGTGTTAAGGACTAAGTTTGTTTACAATACATAGGGAAGCTAACTATTGTAAATGAGATTATTTGCTGAAATGCTTTAAGTATGCCAACATACCTTGTCTCCATGCACCTGAATATTTAGTTACAAAGATCTGTCCTCTGGCAATATTTTGGATGGAGCTGTCCATGCTGGGAAATTGGGGAACAGGGCCAGCTGAGGAACATTACTTAAGTGAAGGGCATATGGGCATTTTAGAGCAGAATTTGAGAGCATATCTCAAGAATGTAAAATTACTGTATGTACCAATGAACTGTCAGTACAGATCTCATGAAATTAACAATATTACGCCACAGAGCAATGCTACCCTACCTTTGGGCACTTTGTAGCTGAGGAGGAATCAACCCAGAAGTACAGAGGAACAGTTACAGCAGGAACCCCTTTGTCTATCGTCAAATACAGTTTGACTATGAAACTGACCAAGCCAACTCAAAAGTAAATGCTGATGTCCTTGTTAGTTGCCTCCCAACTTTATTGGGCTGACTATATTGTACACGTTTGAAACAAACATTAGCACAAAGTGCTATTAAATTGAATTTGTATCTAACATCATATCTTCATAATCAGACAGTATAATCAAACACTGTGTTATATTACTTAATTGGTAAAGCATGCCAAAAACTAACTTTGCTGAATAATCTCAATTCTTATCACAATAAAATGTTCATTATAGATGAAAGTAAATATGTTTTTTTTTAATTATATAGCTCTCCTATTGAAAACAATAGTGTGAAATCAGAAAACATTCATCTTCTGTCAGAATGAATATTAATTCCATTGGGAGAAAATTTCTATGCATTATGTGCAACATTAATGTTGTATTTATCCTAAACTGAGCTTGCATCTCTAACTGAGGCAATACCCCTCATCCATTCTTTTGAACAGTTCTGGCATGGAAATGCCATTGGGAAAGCCTGCATTTATTGTTCATTCCATGCTGGCCTTGTGGAAGTAATGCTGAGCCATCTTCTTGTATGTTTCAGCCCATGTAGTTTAGGTACAGCCATAATGCCATTTGGTACAAAGTTACACAATTTTGATCCAGGAATCAAGGAATAACAATATATTTACAAGTAAGGATCCTATTTCAATTGAAAGGGAAACTGGCAGGTTGTTGTGATCCCATGCTTCTGTTGTTTTTTTCAGTGGTTGAGGTCCTAGATTTGAACATTTCTATTCAAGAAGACTTGAAGTTGCTGCATTGTATCATATAGATGGTACACACTGCAACCACTAAGGACTATCAGAGTTATAGCGTCATAGAAATATACAACATAGAAACAGACCCTTTGGTTTAACTTGTTCATGCCGACCAAATATCCTAAATTAATCTAGTCTCATTTTGCTACCATTTAGCCCATATCCCTTTAAACCCTTCATATTCATTTGCCCATCTAAGTGCCTTTAAAATGTTGCAATTGTACCAGCCTCCACCATTTCCTCTGGCAGCTCATTCCATACATGCACCATCCCCTCTGAAAATGTTGCCCCTTGGGTCCCTTTTACATGTTTCCCCCTCACCCTAAACCCATTCCTTCTAGATTTGGACTTGCACCGCTCCCCCCACCTCAGGGAAAAGACCTTGGCTATTCATCCTAACCATGCCCTTCATGATTTCATAAACCTTTACATGGTCACCCCTCAGCCTCTTATGCTCCAGGGAAAATAGTCCCAGTCTATTCAGCCATTCCCTATAGCTCAAACCTTCTTAGCCTGGCAACATCCTCGTAAATCTTTTCTGAACCCTTTCAAGTTTCACAACATTCTTCATATAGCAAAGAGACCAGAATTGCACACATAATTCCAACAGCGGCCTAACCAATATCCTAGGTAAAAACAATGACTGCAGATGCTGGAAACCAGATTCTGGAGTAGAGTGGTGCTGGAAAAGCACAGCAGTTCAGGCAGCATCCGAGGAGCAGGAAAACGTTTCGGGCAAAGGCCCTTCATCAGGAATACAGGCAGAGTGCCTGAAGGGTGGAGAGATAAATGAGAGGAGGGTGGGGGTGGGGAGAAAGTAGCATAGAGTACAATAGGTGATTGGGGGTGGTAATGAAAGTGATAGGTCAGGAAGGAGGGCGGTGCAAGTTAGCAAAGAGGACAATAGATGGATGGGGGTGGGATGAAGTTGATAGGTCAGAGAGGAGGGTGGAGTGGATAGGTGGAAAAGAAGATAGGCCAGTAGGACAGGTCATGGGGACGGTGCTGAGCTAGAAGTTTGGAACTGGGGTGAGGTGGGGGAAGGGGAAATGAGGAAACTGGTGAAGTCCACATTGGTGCTCTGAGTTGAAGTGTTCCGAGGCAGAAGATGAGGCGTTCTTCCTCCAGGCGTCGGGTGGTGAGGGAGCAGCGAAGGAGCCCCAGGACCTCCATGTCTTCAATATCCAGTAACCAATATCCTGTACAGCCATAACATGACTTCCTAACTCCTATACTCAATGCTCTGACCAATAAAGAAAAGCATACCAAAAGCTTTCTTCCCTATCCTATCTACCTGTGACTCTACTTTCAAGGAGCAATGAACCTGCACTCCAAGGTCTCTTTGTTCAGCAACATTTCCCAGGGCCTTACCATTAAGTGTATAATCCTGCCCTGATTTGTCTTTCCAAAATGCAGCACCTCATATTTATCTAAATTAAACTCCATCTGCCACTCCTTGGCGAATTGACACATCTGATCAAGATTTTGTTGAACTCTGTGGTAACCTTCTTCTCTGTCCACTGCATCTCCAAATTTGGTGTCATCTGCAAATGTACTAACCATACTTCCTATGTTCACATCCAAGTCATTATATAAATGATGAAAACCCATGGACCCAGCACCAATCCTTGAAGCACACCACTTGTCACAGGCCTCCAATCTGAAAAAAAATCCACCACCACCGCCCTCTGTATTCTACCTTTCAGGCAGTGCAATATTCAAACGGTTAGTTCTCCCTGTATTCCATGTGATCTAATCTCGCTAACCAGTCTACCATGAGAAACCTTGTTGAATACTTACTGAAGTCCATATAGATCATGTCCACTGCATTGCCTTCATCAATCCTATTCATTACTTCTTCAAAAAACTCAATCATGTTAGTGAGACACCATTTCCCATGTAAAAGCCATGTTGACTATCCCTCATCAGTCATTACCTTTCAAAATACATGAAAATCCTGTCTCTCAGGACTCCATGCAAAAACCTGCCCACCACTGATATCGGGCTCACCATGCTACAGTTCCCTGGCTTTTCTTACCATTTTTCTTAAATAGTGGCATCAAATTAGCCAACCTCCAATCTTCTGGCACCTAGTCTATAGCTATTGATGATACAGATATCTCAGCAAGGGGCCCAGCAATCATTTCCCTAACTTTCCACAGAATACTCAGGTACACCTGATCAGGTCCCAGGGATTTATCTGCCTTTATGCATTTTAAGACGTCCAGCATTTCCTTGTCTGTAATATGGATATTTTTCAAGATGTCATTATTTAGTTCCCCACATTGTATGTCATCCATATACTTCTCCACTGTAAACACTGATGCAAACCATCTCCTGTGATTCTACACATAAGTCATCTTGCTGATCATAAGGGCCTCTATTTTCTTCCTCGTTACCCTTTTGACCTTAATATATTTAGAGAAACCTTTGGTTTCTCCTTAACCCTATTTGCCAGCCTGTTTCTAATGGTAGAGGATTTTGTTTTCAAGGCACAGTTGGTTATAAGAGGTGTTTCTTCAATGAGAATTAGCCTTTAATACAATTGAAGAATTGAGACTGTTGTTTGTACAATGCAAACCTTCCTTACTGGTATAAGCCTTAATGTGATTCTGGTACTATTAGTTTAAATAGAGACAAAAAAAAATTGCAGATGCTGGAATCCAACGTAGACAGGCAGGAGGCTGGAAGAACACAACAAGCCAGGCAGCATCACGAGGTGGAGAAGCCGATATTTTAAGTGTAATTCTCTGACTTGTGGAAAAGGTTAGGGGAGTCAAGTCATGCAATACTCACTGCTGACAACCCAACCTCTAACCTACTGTGGTAGTCATAGAATTTACATGGTTGGACCAGTTAAGTTCCTGGACAGTGGCAACTGCCACACCTTGGTACTGGCAGATTCAACAATAGCAATATCATTGAATGTCAAGGGGTGATGGTTACATTGCCATTTGTTAAAGACAATCAATGCCTGGCAATTGTGTTGCTTTTATGTCACTCTTTACATAATGATGAAGGGCTTTTGCCTGAAATGTTGATTTTCCTGCTCCTTGGATGCTGCCTGATGTGCTGTGATTTATCTATTCTAATCTTGACATAATAATCCTAGACTGCTATCGTCCTGGATTTATCACAAGGGAACATAGCCTGCTCCATTACCTGAGTTGTGAGTGGAACCGGGAATTACAATCATTAGAATGATCACTTCTGAATTATGATGGAGGGAAACTCATTTGTGAAATAGCTGAAGAAGCTTAAGGCATTGCAGTGGGGAGCTCATGGTGTGATGTTCTAGGGACGAGGTGGTAGGCCTCCAATAATCACCAGCAACTTCTTTCTAAAGAAGAGTCACTGGCCCTGAAACATCAACTCTCCTTTCTCCACAGATGCTGTCAGACCTGTTGAGTTTCTCTAGCAATTTCTGTTTTGCTTGAGATTTCCAGCATCAGCAGTTGCTTGTTTTCTTAAAAAGCATTAGATTGCTTTCAGTTTTCAGAATCAGGAATTGATTTTGTTTTTTTTCTTGTTTAAGTTGAAGCCCATAGTTTAGAAAACTTTTGGTATCCATTTGTAAGATTCTGGTGAAATTGAAACTGTTTCTCTTGAAGTAAAGGAAATAATTTAGAACTGCTCATAAAGAGATTGCTTCAGTGTAAGGTCTACAGTTTCTAAGTTCCATACCAGAAGTCCTTGGGTAGAACCCTGCAGGAGTTATTTGATGCTGAGAAGGTCTAAATCATTCATATGATTAATCCAGGAAGAAATTATTGAACTCTCAAAACTGGGAATTGATGATAACTATTATGCCAACTTATAAATGTCACAGAGAAAATAATTATTTCTGGTTTTTCACTATTGTGGAGCAATGGTGTTTGGAACAGATGAGATTTTATTTTGACTGCTTATTTTGAATCGTTGTTTCGGGCATAAGCCCTTCTTCAGGAAGAAGGGCTTATGCTTGAAACATCGATTCTCCTGCTCCTTGGATGCTGCCTGACCTGCTGCGCTTTTCCAGCACCACATTTTTCAGCTCTAATCTCCAGCATCTGCAGTTCTCACTTTCTCCTGCTTATTTTGAAATCTATCAAATTATGTTATATGTAAATAGAATGATTTGTTCTTTTCATATTCATTACTTTTGCATTATAAACTTTTGTTTTGTTGTTAAAACCAAATCTGTAGCATTGCATTTTTGTCATTCAGTAAGAAAACACCTCCTAAAATAAAACCAAAAATAAAACAGAGAACTGACAAGCAAGATATTAGTCTGTGATAAGACTTTCTGATAATAACATCAGCTGGGATGATAACATTGTGAAGACATTCAGATTGCTATGTTGAACTTGTGAATTACATCTCAAAGATCTTCCCTCACCTACAACATCAATGTTCGAAAGACTGTCTTTCTATCCCATAACCTTCTGGTTAACCAGATACACCTGACATCCTTGTTGGGAAAGGGGAGGAATGATGCAAGAACATGATTAAAGAGCATGTAGACAACTATCTCAGCTTCACCCAGGTGAAAAGGTGTAAGATAATTAACACTAATACTTGGATATGTGGATGGGTACTGAGAAATGTGCTGATCCCAGGTGCTGGCAGAAACTATCATGTTCTGAGATTGAATAGACATTTTAATTAGATATAAAAATCTATAGATAATCCAATATGATGATTCGGGCATTGAAAGGATTGTTTTAACAGTAGGTCACAATATTCTCCAACTGAAGATACCACATCAATCTTTAATAGCTGACAATACACAATCATGTGAAATTGTTCAACAATGTGCTGAAAACTGTACAAAACCTTAGTATAGTTGCGCTGTACAGACAGCAAAGTCTAACTTCAATGTGCAAAGATAACGTGTACGAATGCATCTTGGTTATTTTTGATCTGTACCCTTGTACATGTTTCTCATAGGAGAAAACCTATTCCTTGAAGCAAAAGGGAGAATGTTGTGATATTGTATGCATCTATGAGCATACATAGATGGCCACTTGCATGCACCTTTAAGAAAGTTAAATAAAGATATCTGTGTGACATCAGGCCATGTGATATTCTTGTATAAATTAGTTCCAACCTGTAATTTATCAGGAAAGCCAATTAGCCCACCAATTTGAGATCAGACTATGATTTATTTTCAATAAGAAATCTGTCTCGGTGTTTCTGTTACCATAATTAACATAATAATAACAAATAATATGTCAGGTGGAGCCAATGTAACAAGAACATTAACTCCTTCAGACTGCATTGTCCAAAACTATATTTCACAAAGCTGTTTGCAACCTTCCAAAAACATAATGCAAGTTACTTAATTACTTTCTACATGAAAACTTTGTCTGAAGAGAGCACTTTAGATGTATACTTTAAGTCATTAATTAGCATTACACAAGTATAAGTAATCTTTACTTTTGCACTTAAACAATCTTCTACATCAGTACAGTTCTGTTTCAATATGTGGAATGTAATTAATGGAAAGTATACACACTCGCTTGTACTGGTTGTCCAAAGTAATCAAGCAAACACATCATTACTCATTTAAGAAGTTGTTGGAGTTGTCTTCTTTCATCACTCTTGCATCAGTTGGTACTCCAGTAATTAGTTTGCATTTTGTTCTGTGTAACAGAAACACCTTTTATTTTTAGATTTCGTTATGTTAATTACACTTCCTTATCCATGGAGACGCAGCCTATATTTTAATTCTGAGTGGATTTGCAGAATTGTAATGTTTACATGAGGATACATATATGACAGGAGTAGACAGGTTCAAGCATATGAAGTCAAAGGGCAAGAAAAGTGTAGATGGGCAAGATGTTTGATTCACAATTCTGCAATGTCTAGAGTATCACAATGAGGTACTCAGAGCTGCAAGTGAACATATTTGCCACTTCACATATCCTTCAGCACACAAATCACTCTCCATGCTGACAATTCTTACTGGTACTCCCATCCTGTCTATTAAGGTCACTGCCTCATATCCCTTCAAAGTAGCCACCATATGTCCTCACCTTATTGTTTTGCCACATTCATCTCTTACTGTGATCCTCCACAAACGTTATCCTCCTGTCCACTCAAAACATTCCACAGCTCATATTCATGACTCCCTTTTTTCATTGCTTGCAGAACAGAACAGAACAACTGGAAGGGCACACAGTCAGAGCAGCCTCTACAAACTGTAGAGTAAAGGATTAATTGTGCTCTAATAATAGTTAATTTTGCTCTAACAGTAATTATTGAGAAAATATGTGAGGAACTGTGCCATGATGATGTTGGAACAGGTGTCAGGTTCATGAGGTGTTATCCATTGCATTTGCCTGTGTGTAGTGCATGGAATTTTTCATGCAACCTGTTCAGATATGACATTACACATTTCTGGAACACGTGGGTCTTAGAGAAATAGGGACACTACCAATGCACCACAACAATCCTTGTATATGGAATATACACTAAGTAAAGGTAGTTGGTCACTTCATTGAGTTGGGACATCATATTACAGCTATACAAAGCTTTGGTGAGGCCACTTTTGCAGTTCTGGCGTCCTGTTATAGGAAGGTTGTTATTATACTAGAAAGAATCCAGAAAAGATTTACAAGGATGTTACCAAGGCTGGAGGCTTTATGTTATGCGGAAAGGATGGATATTCCATTTTTACACAGACAGTGGTACGTGTCTGGAATGGAGTGTCAGAGGAAGTGGTGGAGGTGAGTACAATTTCAGCATTTAAAAGCCATTTTAGACAAGTACATGAATAGGAAAGATTTAGAGGGATATGGGGCAAACGCAGACAAATAGGATTAGTTCAGTTTAGGAAACCTGATCAGCATGGATGGGTAGGACTGAAGGGTCTGTTTCAGCGCTGCATGTCTCTATGACTCTAATTGTCTATCACCCATTTTTTAAACAGTGGTGTGACATTGACAGTCTTCCAGTCTGCCAGGACCTGCCTGGAGTCCAGTGAATTTTGGTAAATTACCACTGATGCATCTACTATAACTTTTGCCATTTCTTTCAACGTCCTTGGATGCATTCCATCAGGATCAGGAGACTTATCAGAATTATGACTTATAACCCTCTCACACTGTATTCTATTTCATGTTTTTCATCTCTCATATGTGATATTTAACCTATTTATATTCACAGGGGAGGTAATGGCCTAGAAGTATTATCACCAGACTCTTAATACAGAAACTCAGCTGGTGTTCAGAGGAACCTTGGTTCAAATCCTACCATGGCAGTTGATGGAATTTGAATTCAATAACGAATCTGGAATTAAGGATCTAGTGATGACCGTGAAACCATTGACAATTGTTGGAAAAAAAACCATCAGGTTCACTAACGACCTTTAGGGAAGGAAATCTGTCATCCTTATTTGCTCTGGCCTACATGTGACTCCAGATCCACAGCAGTGTTGCTGACTCTCAACTGACCTCTGAGCAATTTGGGATGGGCAGAGAAGCCTACACCCTGTGCATGAATGAAAAAGATATTGTTGGAGGAGGATAAAAATATCACAGAAGAGGTCACTAAGACTGAGCTAAACCATCACCATTATTATGTGCACCTCACTCTAGCTCAAATTTGCATATCAGTTTGGGGTTAGCAAGAAAGATAATTTGGTACTCACATGTTGAAATACATAAGGAATAAGCCAGAAAGTGTAGGATACTCAAATCTCTGATCAGATGGACAGAGATCCTAAACCTGAGTGATTAGTAGCCAAAGGGACTATCATTAGCAGTAGAAAATGTGGGAGCTTTTCTCAGCATTTGCTGTGGTGCTGTGCACATCTCGAGAGAGCTTACAGAAGTCTGCCTCTAGCACAAGTGCCACACTGTAGAGTCATCACGCTAATTCATGTCAATACCTACTTGCATGGAAAGTTTCCTCATAGTGTCTTGGGGTGTTCAGGTTCGGTGGCTTTGCCATGGTAAATACAGGGTTATCGGGATAGGATAGGATGCTGTTCGGAGGGTTGGTGAAAACCTGATGAGCTGAAAGGCCTCTTTCCACACTGTAGAAATTTTGTGATTCTAAAGTCTGGCCAACTTTATGTGGCAGCAGACACAGCAGCACGAAATACTTGCTAAGTCTCAGCATAAACACAGTATCCCCTGAAGCAAATTTGCAGAAAGCTTCACTTTAGTTTCATTGGCTCACTGAAAATCGAAAAGAATTTGCAAGGTCTTGATTAACAGGCAAGGTCAAGAAAGGGTAAAAGAATTTTGGGAACCCTTCTCGAAACACATTTGGCCATTTGCCCCGAACTCAGTAAGTGTTCTGTATGCTGCCTCCTGTTTCAATGACAAAGACATCCTCTGCACTACTAGGAACATAAGAAAATAGTGTCAGGAGTGGGCCATTCAGACCATCAAGCCAATGTCAGCATTCAGTATGATTATAGTTGAACAATCACTTAATTGCTTTAGACCCATATCATCTTTATAACTCTTTATGCCAAGGTAATTGTAAATGTATCAATCTCTAACTTAAACATAATCAAAGACTGAGCTTTCACAGTTCGAGAAAACCCAAACTCACTGAATAAAACACATTCTCCTCAGCTCAGTCCCAGATGATATTCCCTTATTTTAATTTGTACTATTTGATCCTAACTCCCCGAACCAGGCAAACATCTTAGCTGCATAAATTCTGCCCTTCCCTTTGGATATTTTGTAGGTTTCAATGAAATAACCTTTCATTCTTTGAAACTTCAGAGAATATTGACTCAGTTTAATCAATCACTCTTCAGAAGAGAGGGCCTGTTCCAATGCAGTTAAGCTATATGATTCACTTCCTCTATGAAAATGATATGTTTCCTAAGGTGTGGAGAGCAAATCAACAGTCAGTACTCCTTTTGCTAACTAACCAAGCTTCTATACAACTGAAGTAAGACTCCTGAATATGTCCAATCACTGTCATATGTCAATATGTTCAATCCAGATGTTCATTTATCAAATCCTTTATAAAAGATTCTAGCAATTGTCTCATAATGATGTAAGGCTCTGGCAGTCCAGTTTCTTTCCAGTTCCCTTCTTAAATAATCAGATGATTTTGCTATTTTCCAACAAGGAATCATTCCAGCAGCTATGGAAGTTTGGTAGATTAAGTGGCTGAATTTGACCTTCATATTGTTTATGGGATTATTGATCACTGCTCAGGATAAAATCATCATGAAGACTGATATTCAGATTGCATTTCCTTCAGGATTCTGGCATCTTAGCAACTTTCAGCCCTATTAATTTCTCTAGAATAAACTCTGACAAATACTAATTCCTGTCAAGTCCACATTCACTCCAGTCACATAAATCTCTAAATCTGGAGATTTCTTGTATCTTCCTTGGTGAAAACAGACACAAAGTAATCATTCAGCTTCTCTGCCATTTTTATATTTGCTATTATAAATTCTCCTGACTGTGTAAGTAATGGACTCACATTTGTCTGAGACAAATGTTTTCATTTCATATACCTTTACAAGTTTTTATGGTCCATTTTTATGTTTTTTTTGGATTGCATTCATACTCTGTTCTCCCTTTTCTTATCAGTTTCTTGGTCCTCCTTTGGAGAATTCTAAAAATCTCACAATCTTTAGATTTCTGACTACTCTGGCAACTTTCTTTTTAATCTTGTACAATCCTGAACTTTCTTTCTCTGCACCTTCAAAGAATGTATGATATATGAAATCATGTAATAGTTTTTAAAGGCTGTTCTTTGCGTATGTGCAGTTATGCCTTTTAGTATGTTCCGATTAATATATGACAGAGCGCACACATTGTTCTTCCAATCCTCGCTTACTAATGTAAAGATCCATTCTTTAGTATCAGAGCAACATAACCACTTTTTCCTTATTGTTTGTCTTTCCTAAACATTAAATATCAGTTCCATGCTCTTGGGCATTTTGCACCCATGTTTCTGTAACAACAATTATATCAAACCCACTTATCTCTATCAATGCCTTTAGATTACTTACATTGCTGTGAACATTTCTCACTTTCAGGTAAAGCGCTTTAACTTTATGTTTTTAACATTGTTCTGCCTTTGAAGCATACTCAACACTTGGCTTTGTTTTCCCTGTCTTCTAATATCCCTAGCACTTTGATTACAGCTGATATTGATTCCCAGACTGAAACCTGCTTAATAGATCATATTTTGTTGTGTTTGGTTTGAACAAGGTCTCTCACTGAAACATAAGCACATACTATTACAGATATGGTTTGATTAGAAACTTATTAACCAAAAGAAATGAAGATGATTTAGAATAAATCAAGATTTTTATTTAAACTCAAATTCAAAGATTTGTAAACACACGGTAACAGTATAAGCCCATTATCTCAAAATGCTCCTTTACAGGTTTAAAAAAGACTTGCATAGAAACCCAGCACTCATACCAGGGTAAAAGTATTTTCCTAACCTTTCACTTGGTGCAATGCAACTATGACTTTAACTCCTAGTCTAGAAATGCTGGTGTCTTCTTCCTGGAGCTATCTTATACCTGAACTTAAGTGCAGTCGGATTCAAGTAACCTCTTCAAATAACCTTATGGTTTATGTCAATCTCTGATCTTTACTCCCTTATCAGGAGCATGGCTCTATGCAGTTATCTATAAGATAAAGGATCAGAAATAGGCTATTCAGCCTATCAAGTCAATGAGATCATGGCTGATCTGATAATTGTCAACTCCCCTTTCTTTCAATTTCTCCATATTTCTTGATTCCTTTACTGATTAAAAATCCGCCCATCTCAACCTTGAATATACTTAACAACCCAAACTCTCCAGACCTCTGTAGTAAAAAAAAATCCACAGATATATTATCCTCTGTGGAAGCCATTTTGATGCCTGTGGTTGTCTTTGGGGAAATCACTTCGCAGAACTTTTGCTGAGGTGTTTACTAACTGCCGTTACTGCGTGACCTTGCAGCTATGCTGCTGTAACATCCTCTCACCCATAGATTAGCTCTGTTTTCCATAAGAGAGCATTGTTAAACCACGTAATCTGCTTATCTGCTTCTAACTTCTGTAGACAGGATTCTATTTATCCCATGACTATTTTGTGCAGTTAACTTGTCAGCTGAGCATTTATAATACTATATAAACTTGCGCTGATCTGTAACTCTTTGGAGAGAGCCCACCCATTCTTGATGAGTGGTCTCTGTCTGTGTCCTCATGATATATCATGAAATAAACTTCATCAATACTCAAGGTCTGTATACAAGGATTTCTTCAACACCCTCAGAGAAAAGAAATCCTCCTCATTTCTGACTTAAATGGGCAGACCCTAGATTCTCCCTCAAGGAGAAACATTCTTTCTGCATTTACCTTGTCAAGTTTTGTAATAATCTTGTATGGTCAAAAAGGTCACTTCTCATTCTTCTAAACTCCAATGAGTACAATCTCAATCGATCTAACTTCTCCATATAAAACATTCCCTGCATATATGACATCTTTCTCTGGACTGCCTCCAATACCAGGATGTCTTTTCTTAGACAAGCGGAGGAAAACCATTCACAGTATTCCATTTGTGGTCTAACTAACGCTTATGCTCGAAACGTCGAATTCTCTATTCCTGAGATGCTGCCTAACCTGCTGTGCTTTGACCAGCAACACATTTGCAGCTGTGATCTCCAGCATCTGCAGACCTCATTTTTTACACTAACTAACGCCATGTATAGTTTAAGCAAGAACTTCCTGTTTTTATTCTCAATTCCCATTGAACTAAAAGCTAGTCTTTATGCAAGGCCGAAAACAAAGGAAAATGGTAAAAAGTCTACCCTTTAAGCCCTGGAAGCTTTCCCTAGGCTTAAGTTTCTGACTGATCTTAAAGCATAATAGATTACAAAGAACAAAGAATAAAGAAAATTTACAGTCCAGGAACAGGCCATTTGGCCCTCCAAGCCTGAGTCAATTCAAATCTACTGTCCAATTCCTAAGCACCTGTATCCCTCTGCTTCCCACCTACTCATGCATCTGTCCAGATGCATCTTAAATGAATCTACCGTGCCTACCTCTACTACCTTCGTTGGCAACACATTCCAGGCACCTACCACCCTCTGTGAAAAGTACTTGCTGCATGTATCCCCCTTAAACATTTCCCTCTCACCTTGAAAGTGTGACGCCTCATTATTGAATCCTTCACTTTGGGAAAAAGCTTATCTCTATATACCCTGTCTATATCCTTCATGATTTTGTAGACCTCAATCAGGTTCCCACCCTCAATCTCCTTTTTCTAATGGAAACAATCCTAAACTACTCAATCTCTCTTCATAGCTAGCACCTGCCATACCAGGCCTCATCCTCGTAAACCTTCTCTTCACCCTCTCCAAAGCATCCACATTCTTTTGGTAATGTGGCAACCAGAACTGTACACAGTATTCTAAAAGCGGCCGAACCAAAGTCTTGTACAATTTTAACATGACCTACCAGCTCTTATACTCAATACCTCGTCTGATGAAGGCAAACATACCATATGCCTTCTTAACCACTCTATCCATCTGTGCAGCAACCTTCAGGGTACAATGAACCGGAACTCCCAGATCTGCCTGCTCATTAACTTTTTCCAATGTTCTTCCGTTTCTGTACAATTCGTTCTCAAATTATACTTCCCAAAATGCATCACCTCACATTTGCCTGGATTGAACTCCATTTGCCACTTCTCCGCACAACTCTCCAGTCTATTTATATTCTCCTGTATTCTTTGACATTCCCTATGCCTTCTGCTACTCAACCAATCTTCGTGTCATCTGCAAACTTGCTGATCAGACCAACAATACCCTCTTCCAGATCATTTATGTATATTACAAACAGTGGTCCCAACACTGACCCCTGTGGAACACCACTGGTCACCTTTGTCCATTTTGAGAAACTCCCTTCAACTACTACTCTCTGTCTCCTGTTGCTCAACTAGCTCTTTATCCACACTCTGCACATCATGTGGCTTCACTTTCTCCATTATTTTACCATGGGGAACATTATCAACTGCCTTACTAAAGTCCATGTATATGACATCTACAGCCCTTCCTTCATCTATCATTCCTCAAAGAACTCTATTAAGTTGGTAAGGCACAATCTCCCCTGCATAAAACCACATTGCCTATCACTGGTACACCCATTTTTTTCTCAATATAAATAGATTTTATCCCTCAGTACCTTCTCCAGCAGCTTTCCCACCACTGACATCAGGCTCACTGGTCTGTAGTTACCCAGAATATCCCTTCTATCCTTCTTGGACAGGGGGACAACATGAGCAATCTTCCAATCCTCCGGCACCTCACCTGTGTTTAAGGATGGTACAAAGATATCTGTCAGGGCCCCAACTATTTCCTCTCGCACCTCCCTCAGCAACCTGGGATAGATCCCATCTGGTCTTGGGGATTTGTCCACTTTAAGACCCTCTAGCGTACCCAACTCATGTTCCCTATTTATGTCAATGTGATCCAGATTAATCAAACTTCTATCTCTAATCTCAACATTCGTCATGTTCCTCTTCTCAGTGAACACTGATGCAAAGTAATCAGAATCTCACCCATTTTCTTAGGTTCGACACACAGCCTTCCTTCCTTTTCCTTTAGTGGACAAATCCTTTCTCTAGCTACCCACTTGTTTCTTAGATAAGAATAAATGGCTTTGGGATTGTCCTTAATTCTGCTCACTAAAGCTATTTCATGACCCCTTTTAGCCTGCTTGAATCCTCATTTAAGACTGGTCCTACTCTCCTGATATTCTTCCAGGGCCCATTCTGTTCTTAGCTTCCTGGACCTTATGTACGTTTCCCTTTTCCTCTTGGCTAGTCGTATGATTTCTCCTGTCATCCATGGTTCACGAATCTTGCCTTTCCTATCCTTTGCTTTCAATAGAACATGCCTATCCTGCACTATCTTTAATCTATCTTTGAAGGCCTCCCACATAGCAAATGTGGATTTCCCTTCAAATCGCTGTGTCCAATCCACATTTCCCAGCTCCTCCCTAATTTTGATATAATTAGCCTTAACCCAGTTTAGTACTCTTCCCTTAGGACCACTCTCATCTTTGTCTAGGAGTATTCTAAAACTTAAGGAATTGTGGTCACTGTCCCCGAAGAAATCCCCCACCGTAACTTCTACCACTTGTCCTGGCTCATTCCCCAACACCAGGTCCAATATGGCACCTTCCCTTGTTGGACCATTGACATACTGCTCTAGAAAGCTCTCTTGGATGCTTCTTACAAATTCTGAGTAAAAAATGAGGTCTGCAGATGCTGGAGATCACAGCTGCAAATGTGTTGCTGGTCAAAGCACAGCAGGCCAGGCAGCATCTCAGGAATAGAGAATTCGACATTTCGAGCATAAGCCCTTCATCAGGAATAATTCTGCCCCATCCAGACCTCTGACCTTGCTGAATCATAAAACATCCTGAGCTAAACAAAAATCTATAAGTGCTGCTAAGGTAGCCCTCCCAAACCTGCTTAAAAGGGAATTGCTACTGTTACAGAAATACTTACAGGTTAGTTATTGACTACAGACAGAGTGAAAACCCATTTATCACTAGCCCACACCTTAACCTAATGTAAATCTCTCAGATTATATCACAACTTCCTTATAATTTAGGTTATCCTCCAGGTCCCTAAACCCTGACAAGCTATTTAATTCCAACCCAACAGCATTGACAAATCTCCTTGTGAGGATTCCAGTCACAGTTTGTTTAGATCCCATCTGCCCCAGAGTCCAATTCCTTAGAAATGTGATGCCCCTCATCCCAACTAGATCTGCAGCCATGTGTTCAATCCATCAATCCTCTTGTTCGTATGCTCACAAACATGTGACACTACAAGCAATCTTGTGATTAATATTCTTGAGGTCCTGTTTTTCAATTTTGTTTCTAAATCTGCTTTCTGGTCCTCATCCCTCTTCCTGCCCAATATATTGATACCAATGTAGAACATGAATTCTCAATTGTTCTTCCACTCAAAAGAATAGAATGCAGTTGCTCCGTGACATCTTTGATGATTATATACTAAGGAAGCAACGCACCATTTTGGAGTCATGTTTACTACTGCATGTATTCCTGTTTGATCCCTATCAACAAAATTAATTGAAATTGTTTGAGGAGGTGCCGAAGTGTGTAGATGGACATAGCCTACATTAGTAAGGTTTTTGATGAGGTCTCATATGACAGATTAGTTAAGAAGCTAAGAGCCCAGAACAATTTGATAAAGATGACAATTTATTAAATTGGATTTAAAATTGACTTAATGGTAGGAAACAGAGCATGATGGTAGAAGGGTGTTTTAGTCACTGGATGCCTGAGCCGAGTGGTGTTTCACAGGGTTGAGTGTTAAATCCCTTGTTATTTGTGAGTTTATTAAAGATCTAGGAATGATTGTAGGAAATACAATAAGTAGGTTCCAGATGATATGCAAATTGATAATAAATTGTGAGGAGGAAAGCCTTAGACTATAGTACGATATAGACTGGCTGGACAGTTGCAAATTGAATTTAATCCTGACAAGTATGAGGTGTGCAGTTGGGGCTGGCTAGTACAGCAGGGGAGTACAAACTGAAAGGAAATTATATGCCCATGTGGTGGAACGGTGGCATAGTGGTTAGCACTGCTGCCTCACAGCACCAGCGACCCGGGTTCAATTCCTGACTCAGGCAACTGCCTGTGTGGAGTTTGCACATTCTCCCCGTGTCTGCATGGGTTTCCTCTGGGTGCTCAGGTTTCCTCCCACAGCCAAAAATGTACAGGTTAGGTGAATTGGCCAATCTAAATTGCCCGTAGTGTTAGGTGAAGGGGTAAATGTAGGGGAATGGGTCTGGGTGGGTTGCTCTTTGGAGGGTCGGTGTGGACTTGTTGGGCTAAAGGGCCTGTTTCCACACTGTAAGTAATCTAATCTTAAAAAAAATCCTTCAAGGCAGCAGGATAGATAGATAAAGTGTTTAAGAAGGCATTTAGAGAATTAGCACTTACTAGTCAAGGCATTGAATACAAGAACAAGAAGGTTAGGTTGGAGCTGTATATAATGTAGAGTACTGTGTGCAGCATTGATTGTGATTGCACGAGGGAAGTTGCTGAGGAGAGTCACCAGGATGTGACCTGGGCTGGAGAGTTTCGGTTGTGGAGAGATTTTATAGAGGTAGAAAAGGCTGTAAGGGGAGACCCGACTGAGGTTTGCAAAGTTATGTGGGGCATGGATAGAGTAGTCAGGGAGAAACTGTTCCCCTTAATATGAGCTAAGTAACCAGGGACCATATTTTTAAAGTAAGGAGCAAGAAGTTTGAGGCATTTTTATTTAACCCAGAGGGTGGTGGGCATCTGGAACTCACAGCCTGACAATGTGGTAGAGGCAGAAACCCCTCAAGATATTTAAGAACTTTTTTGATGAGGTTATAGCCAAAAAGGTTTATTTGGAATCTCCTTCATCAGGTGGTTCATCAGCGGCGCTTCAAAAGCTAGTGCTTCCAAAGAAACCTGTTGGACTATAACCTGGTGTTGTGTGATTTTAACTTTGTACACCTCATTCCAAATTTTGGAAGAGCACTTTGATGGCACAGCATACAAGGCAACAAGCTGTGTGGCAAGAAAATGGATGGAATAGATAGGTGTTGAATGATCAGTGCTGACACAATGGGCCAAAGGGATGTTCTTCCATGCTGTAAATTACTCTATGACTACATGGAATCTCCTATCTCTATTAGACTTCAATGCTTCTTCCTCTCCATCTGTATAACAGGGATAGCTGTGGTGACATGACTTAGCTCGAGCTGCATTCCCTCAGAAATCAAAGTCCTCATCAGTTTTCAAAATGGAATACCGAAAAGTGAGCAAGATATTGACGGGGGCTCCTACACTACCTGACTGGCTCACCCAGACAGGCAGTCATCTATTCCCTCTCTGCCTACATGCTTCTAACCTGTGGGATGATCTATGTGCTGTTCACATCGTCCTCTGCCTCAATGTTACACAATAGCAACCGTAGCTGCTGCCCACATTTTGAAAAACAGACCTCAAACCTGTGCAACTGATGACACTCTCTGCAGACGTGTTTGTTTAGAACAGATAGTATGTCCATAATACTGCACACATATCAGAGCGTACATATTCCACTTGGCCCAGTTGACCTGCTGTCTTGCAACTCTAAAAATGATTTGTTACCCTTATATTCTATATAACATTACTATAGCTCTCACTAGTAACATATTAACTTTATTTTCTTTAAGTTTACTTGCTTATTTTGGTTTTGCTTGGCCTGATTTGACTTTACTTCCCCTTTGTATTCCTTACTGATAAATTCTAGATAAATTATCATTTTTTCTCGTTTTAAGGTATTTAATCACTGTGAGCAGTTTCTCACCAACCAGTTTACAGTTTTCCTTTGGTATTATTTTTATTTACACTCTGCTCAGCTGCCAAGCAGCCCTGAGTAGAGATGGCTCCCACACATTAGGCTGGCTCTGCTCTGGGAAGTTGAGTGATGGCCCTAAACCTTTCCCATCTCCCTCAGGTCTGGCTATCTCCACTTCCAGAAGGTTTCTGATTTCTGCTGAAAACAGTCAACAGCATCTTGCTCTTGTGTGTTTGGATGCTGTTGACTGTCTCCAGGTCCTCCTCCCTCATGTTCCAGATCAGAAGTCCTTAGGAGAGCCTTCATGGGTTCTCACCCAAAAACGATGCTGTTACTAAATTTCTTGTTGATCAGAGCTAGGGAACTTCTTTCTAACTCTGCTGAAACCACAGGGGCTGTCATGTCTAGTTTACTACAGAAGAGAAAAGGGATTTGTAGTTACACAATGATGCTTGACTCAGATTCTTAACACAATGCTAACTTGTCACAGTTCTTTCATAGCGATCTTGAATCATAAACATTACTCCAAAGCTGTTCTGTTCTCACTAGTTGCCAAGTGACCTTCAGCCTTGTAAAGAATGGTATAAAAAGTGTTGAAGATGAGCACTGGTTGTCTGTGAGAAGCATGAACTATTGTTTGTGGGGCTGCTTTGTGTTGGAGGTTTGGAAGAAGGAGATGGGAGTGGGTTGACATTGTGTTTGGGGGGAGGTGGGTAGTGAAAAATATACACAGCATGCCAGAGGGCTGGTCTGTGTCATATTAACTGGAACCTGCCTGAATCAATCTGGCCTCAGCATCTCTGGAAATTAAGTGTCCAACTGCAAGAGTCTTCACCACATCACACTTACCCTCCTCTTGTTACTCTTCTTCTTCCTTGCCTGACAACACAGCTTAATCATCACCGTTCTCCTGCTGCAGACCCAAGTTGTCTGCTGTACAGTATCAGGCAACGTACAGTGTTCCAGAGCTAACTAGAAATTCTTGCAACTGCATTCTGGGAACTATCTGAACGTTAATGGGCGGCACGGCGGCACAGTGGTTAGCACTGCTGCCTCACAGCACTAGAGACCCGGGTTCAATTCCCGCCTCAGGCCACTCTCTGCGTGGAGTTTGCACATTCTCCACATGTCTGTGTGGGTTTCCTTCAAGTGTTTCGGTTTCCTCCCACAATCCAAAAATGTGCAGGTTAGGTGAATTGGCCATGCTAAATTGCCTGTCGTGTTAGGTGAAGGGGTATATGTAAGAGTATGGGTCTGGGTGGTATACTCTTCGGCGGGTCGGTGTGGACTTGTTGGGCAGAAGGGCCTGTTTCCTCACTGTAAGTATTCTTATCTAACCTACCAGAATTGCACCTCCAACAACCTGGGCATGTTCTCAATTATAACTCATGTTCATGTTGTTTCTGTTGTACATTTTCTGGATGTCAGTGAGTGGAATCCTCATCACATCAGCACATCTTTAGGGGCTGTCCCTTCTTGCCCAGGGCACCAGACACTAACTTGGTTTCAAGATGTGAATATCTATGGCAGTTTTGATTGGTATAGGATGAACAAATCATGGCAACTACCAGGGAACTTGTATAATGATCCTCTGGTCACCTTATGGCACCTTGTATGCAATCTGTGTCTCCTCAGACAGAGGGAATTTTGCCAGAGTGGCAGGTTTGAGCATCCGCTCACTCTGACTGATTTCAGCAGTAGCAAAATGCTGGTGACAGCAAACACAGCACTGTGAGATATGTTTGGAGCCATTAGCTTGTGAAATTCCATAAATATCACCAGCTGATCCCTGGATAGAGCCAGAGGCCATTTATACCTGCATAGCTTACTTAGTCATTCCAGGCAATATAAAAGATTTCTTTCTCTAAGTTAACAAAAACAAATGACAAGGAGGAACTGTTTCATTTGGTAAGCTTCTATAAACCCAACATACAATTCATTAATGTGTTTTTAGAAAACTGAAGCCTTTTGTTTAGAAATGATGAAAGATTATGTATTTGCAGGATAAGCATGCAATTATTATCCAGAGAACATTGGAATTAGTGTGGATGTTCGGAATGATTTTGCGATTTAAAACTCACTCCTTTGCTTATAGAAATTGCAAGGGAGTTTAACTAGAGATGATCTATTTGATACTAACTATAAGGGGTCAATTGGGATAAACTGGATCTCATCAATTTGATGGAGTTTGAACCAACCCTAAGCATTTAATGACATTTCAACTGATCTGACATATATATATATACATATGGTGGACAAGCAGGAGGCTGGAAGAACACAGAAGCCAGGTAGCATCAGGAGGTGGAGAAGTCATCGTTTCAGATGTAACCCTTCGCCAGCCAGTCTAAAAAAGACCTTATTTACTTTCATCATTAAAAAAAAAAGTGCCACAGGAAACCAACCAGATAATGGAACCAAAGGAATTGATATAATGATCTCAGATATAGTAGAACCATTTACAGAAGAAAATAAAGAGATTGAAACTCGTGGAAGAGATTTCTAAATTTGATCGACTGTCAAAAACAAATTGAAGCTGCTGATTGAAGCAATTAAATGAGGCATTTCAGGCAGTTCAGGAAATTTATGCCAAAAATAAACATAATTGTGGAATAAATGAGATGTATGTTATGAAAGTATCTACAGATCCTAATTTTAAAATAAATACAGTTTGTGTGACAGTACTTACTAATTTGTATAGGAAGTTTTTTTTATTCCCTCATTGGACATGAGCTTCGTTGGCTGGCCAGCATTTATTGTCCATCCCTCGCTGCCCTTGAGAAGGTGGTGGTGAGCTGCCTACTTAAATCACTGTAGTCCACCTGCTGTAGGTTGACCTACAATGTCTTTAGTGAGAGAATTCCAGGCAGTGAAGCAATGGTGGTAAGTTAATTAAGTTGATTTTGCAAAACAAAGTAAATTGAAGAAGGAAATTGGGGAGCATGTACTCTTCATCACAGAATTCATTATCACAAGATATGGTGTGTTACAAACAGCAGTGGACCAAAATAAACTGATCACATTCTTTCAGATACTAAGGGATGATATGATTACAGAAGATTTTTGTATGGTACGCTATAAGCACAAACAGGTCTGGACTAAAATTCAGCACCTGTAGTTTAGCCAGTTCAAACCCAAGCATCCTGAGTGAAAGATCCAGATTGCTGGAACAGAGGAGGAATGAAGTGATTCCTGGAATTGTAACAATTCCTGCACCACACTTTCATGCATTACCTACTAGCGTTTGGTTTGAAGTTTAAAGACAATTTTTCCTCTGAGTGGAAAGAGAAGGATATGTAAAGAAATTGCAAATTTTGTATCAAAAACCTAAGGCTAATGCAGTTCGAATATGTCTGAAATTAAAGGTATGATGATGCTGCTCCTTTAACAAGGTTAGTGCCTCCTTGGTGGGTTTTTTTGCAGGAAGGTCCAGAAATGACACACTCTAAAATGTCTGAGTTTGATCTACTTCAGAATGCTTTCAAATTTAAAAAAAATGTGTACAATGAAAGGAGAGTGGCCAGTTCTCCCAGCTCAACTCTCTCTGGTTTGGTTTGGTTTTAACAGTCTGGCTGTTCATTGATAGCAGTCAGTCAGTGGGAAGTTGTTGGACCCAGGAGAAGCAGGTCCATGCTGACCCACCCTTTCTCTGACTTATCTCCTGTAAGACCCTGTGTTGGATTTTACCTTTTTTTTGCCAAGGGGTGTTTATGAGGATTATCACAGGAAGTTGGAACAGCATCACCAATTTAGGATAATCTGTTGGATTTTCAGAAAGGTTACGATATTTGGCATTGTATTCTCCTTTGTTTGCATTTCATTCAGTAATTTTGTAAATGAATTCTATTTTGTTTAGCTGATTCTCTGCTGGAATATCCACGTTACACCTGATTAAAGCAACTGGCAACGTTAGAGTCCGGACTACTTTCTTGAAATGTTTGGAGAGGGTCTGGCCTGATCCATTACAAAGGATTCTTAAAATGTTTGCCTTAATTCCTTAACTCAGTGACATTTTGGATACTTTGTGAAAGAATTAAAGCTTGCTGTTGATCAAAGTCTCAGTTTCTGTTGCAGTATGGGCAGAATCCACGAACCATCTCAATATGACAGTGGAGGCTCATGTTTATTGTGAGGCAGCCTCAGATTTCGACAGTGTGGCTGTGGATCCCAGTGCTTGATGAGATCTGCAGGCTCTCATATTAGCTCAGTAATCTATATTCTAGCTAATTACACATATTGTTGAGGAACATAACCGTGGGAATGCCAGTTGCTCCAAGATGCATGAGTCTGTTTGCACGAACATTTATGGTCCTTCCTCTGGCACTTGTTCTTGACTCTTGGTGAGCCAACTCAGACTGATGTTGCATATTGCAAAGTATGGTTTTCAAGGGCTTTTTGAATTCTCCGCAGTGAAAATCATCAGCCTTAAGCCAGCCATGCTGTAAACACTGGGGCAGCACTGCACAGGAGCAATTGCACAGCTATAGACACTCAAGACTGTTACCATGCACAGATATGATATGTTCATACTTGCTTGTATTATAAGGATTGTTGTTTAGCATGATACCATGGTAAAGGTATGTCGATCAAATGCATTGAGCAAACTGTGCAGTTCTAGTTTGAAATACATCATCAAATAAACCAGACTGTTGTTTGATACCACAATCTGACTGTCATAAAATGCTTCAGTGCAGATGCAACATCTTCATGTCAACATCATTGTCAGCAGGGGTGCTATACAAGCTGGCTGGTAGTATCAAGAGGAATGGCTCTCTCATGAGGCTTGCCTCCAATTCCTGTATTACCAGCTCCAGCAGTTCTTCATTGAATCAGAATTTCCAGCCTCAACTTGAAACATTAAGTGTGATGAGTAGGCACAAGTTGACAGCTTGATAATATTGCAGTGTAAAGCAACATAGTGACAAAGAAAGTGATATGGACTGAAATTGATGAATCACTTGCTACGTTATGACCATAATATCTTAATGAGAATATTGGCATATTGTGTAAAAGAAATGTTTTGAAAAGGTTAAGTTGCATTTCCTATTTAAAAAGCAAATTGATAAGGAACTTTGGTTTGGGACAGGAAATGAGGCCTGTTCACTGGGCCTCTGCGAGGCATGAGGCAGTCAAATTCTTATCTTTTTAAATAATTATTACCCAACAATAATTCTGTTTGATAAATGCATTGACTAACTCTAGAAGGCGAATCTACGTGGTAGATTTGCTATCTCTCCACCTCACCGCTGTTACATAGTTAATAGATTTTGCCCACTGTTCCTGAAACTATTCTGAGAAATTGAATTTCCAAATACACCAACCCAAAAATAATTTCCTCCATCCTGTTAAAATTCAATTCATGTCTTCCCAATCCAAATACAAAACAATCTTGGACTCACTTCATTGTAATCCCATCCTATATCCATCATGAATCCATTCCACTTTGCCCTTGATTTTCTCTCTTATCCTCATCTACATGCTATCCTATTGGTCTCTTCCTCTCTCATCCCATTTTGTGTCTTCTTTTCCTTCACTTCCCACTTTGTTTCTCTGCCTGGATTTCCATGCACCTTCCCTACTTGACTATCTCTTTCCCTCCTCTCCAAATAACATCTCACTACCTTTCCTTGATTCCCCTCATCGCTAGTCCTCATTCTTTCTTTTCCAGTCTCCTCTCATGTCTTTCACATCTTCTTTACTTACAATCTCTCTAGATTTTCTTCCAGCATTTCACCTTTTCTCTCCTACCTCATAACCCTTCCATTTCTCACTCTCCCTTCTTCTTCTTTTATATACTTCCTCCACCCTTTGAGCTCTTATCTCTCTACCTTTCCCTTCCTTCACTTTCTTCTCATCCTTCTTGTTTGCCTTCTTTTCCACTTCACACCTCTTTTCTTTGTTTGGTCCGATCTCTAACTCCACACTTAAACTTTGGTTTTGCTCCACTTGTGATGACATTGGATCTACACAGCTTTCTCCAGACATTTAGAGATATCTTAACTCAAATAATGGAACGTTTAAGAAATGCGCTCATGAAAGAATATTAAATGAAAATATTGAGGGGATATTTCACATAAAATAGAATCTCGTATTGACCTATGCTTTTAGTTTTATCATTTGAAATATTATAATTTAAATTTAAAGGGGTGGCACAGTGGCTAGGTGTGTAGCACTGCTGCCTCACAGTGCTAGCGACTCAGGTTCTATCCACAGAACATAGAACATTACAGCACAGTACAGGCCCTTAGGCCCTCGATGTTGCGCCAACCTGTCAAACCAATCTGAAGCCCATCCCACCTACACTATTCCATGTACGTTCATATGCTTGTCCAATGATGACTTAAATGTACTTAAAGTTGGCGAATCTATGCCGTTGCAGGCAAAGCATTCCATAGCCTTACTACCCTCTGACTAAAGAAACTACCTCTGACATCTGTCTTATATCTATCTCCCCTCACTTTAAAGTTGTGTCCCCTCGTGTTTGCCGTTCCCATACTTAGAAAAAGGCTCTCCCTGTCCACCCTATCTAACCCTCTGATTATCTTATATGTCTCTATTAAGTCACCTCTCAACCTTCTTCTCTCTAATGAAAACAGCCTCAAGTCCCTCAGCCTTTCCTCGTAAGACTTCCCTCCATACCAGGTAACATCCTAGTAAATCTCCTCTGCACCCTTTCCAAAGCTTCCACATCCTTCTTATAATGTGGTGACCAGAACTGTACACAGTACTCCAAGTGCGGCCGCACCAGAGTTTTGTACAGCTGCAGCATAACCTCGTGGTTCCGGAATTCGACTCCTCTATTAATAAAAGCTAAAACATTGTATGTCTTCTTAACAACCCTGTCAATCTGGGTGGCAACTTTCAAGGATCTGTGTACCTGGACACCGAGATCTCTCTGCTCATCTACACTACCAAGAATCTTACCATTTGCCCAGTACTTTGCATTTCGGTTACTCCGACCAAAGTGAATCACCTCACACTTGTCCGCACTAATCTCCATTTGCCACCTCTCAGCCCAGCTCTGCAGCTTATCTATGTCTCTCTGTAACCTACAACATCTTCGTCACCATCCACAACTCCACTGATCTTAGTGTCATCTGCAAATTTACTAACCCATCCTTCTACACCCTCATCCAGATCGTTTATAAAAATGCCGAACAGCAGCGGACCAAACACCGACCCTTGTGGTACACCACTAGTAACTGAACTCCAGGATGAACATTTCCCATCAACCACTGCCCTCTGTCTTCTTTCACCAAGCCAATTACTGATCCAAACTGCTATATCTCCCACCATCCCATTCCTCCACATTTTGTACAATAGCCTACAGTGGGGAACCTTGCTGAAATCCATATACACCACATCAACTGGTTTACTCTCATCTACCTGTTTGGTCACCTTTTCAAAGAACTCAATAAGGTTTGTGAGGCATGACCTACCCTTCACAAAACCACGCTGACTATCCCTAATCAAATTATTCTTTTCTAGATGATTGTAAATCCTATCTCTTATAACCTTTTCCAACACTTTACCAACAACTGAAGTAAGGCTCACTCGTGTATAATTACCTGGGTTGTCTCTATTCCCCTTCTTGAACAGGGGAACCACATTTGCTATCCTCCAGTCTTCTGGCACTATTCCTGTAGACAATGATGCTTTAAAGATCAATGTCAAAGGCTCAGCAATCTACTCCCTGGCTTTCCAGAGGATCCTAGGATAAATCCCATCCGGCCCAGGGGACTTATCTATTTTCACACTCTGCAGGATTTCTAATACCTCTTCCTTATGAACCTCAATCACACCTAGTCTAGTAGCCTGTATCTCAGTATTCTCCTTGACAACATTGTCGTTTTCTAGAGTGAATACAGTCGAAAAATATTCATTAAGTGCTTCTCCATCTCCTCTGACTTCACACACAACTTCACACTACTATCCTTGATTGGCCCTAATCTTACTCTCATCATTCTTTTATTCCTTAAATACCAATGGAAAGCCTTAGGGTTTACCCTGATCCTATCCGCCAACAACTTCTCATGTCTCCTCCTGGCTCTTCTGAGTTCTCTCTTTAGTCTTTCCTGGCTACCTTGTAACCCTCAAGCGCCCTAACTGAGCCTTCACATCTCATCCTAACATAAGCCTTCTTCTTCCTCTTGACCAGAGATTCCGCTTCCTTCATAAACCACGGCTCTCACACTCTACAGCTTCCTCCCTGCCTGACAGCTACATACTTATCTAGGACACAAAGGAGCTTTTCCTTGAATAAGCTCCACATTTCTAATGTGTCCATCACTTGGAGTTTCCTTTCCCATCCTCTGCTTCCTAAATCTTGCCTAATTGCATCACAATTACCTTTCCCCCAGCTGTAACTCTTGCCCAGTGGTATACACTTATCCCTTTCTATCACTAAAGTAAACATAACAGAATTGTGATCGTTATCACCAAAGTGCTCACCTACTTCCAAGTCTAACACCTGGCCGGACTCATTACCCAGTACTAAATCTTAATGTGGCTTCACCCCTTGTTGGCCTGTCTACATACTGTGTCAGGAAGCCCTCCTGCACACACTGGACAAAAACTGACCCACCTATAGTACTCATATTATAATGTTCCCAGTCAATATTTGGAAAGTTGAAGTCCCCCATGACAACTACCCAGTCTCTCTCACTCCTATCAAGAATCATCTTTTCAGTAACTGTTTTTTATGTCAATCTGGAACTATCATATTCCTGCCTCAGGCGACTGCACATTCTCCCCGGGTGCTCTGGTTTCTTACCACAATACAAAAGATGTGCAGGCTCAGTGAATTGGCCATGCTAAATTGCCCATAATGTTAGGTGCATTAGTCAGAGGTAAATACAGGGTGGGGGAATGGGGCTGAGTGGGTTGGACTTTGGAGGGTCAGTGTGGACTTGTTGGGCAGAAGGTCCTGTTTCTACACTGTAGGGTATCTAATCTAGTTTGTTTTGTTCAATGACACCTACCTAAAATATCTATTCTCCCTGTGTAAATATCTTTTCAGTAATTGTTTCCTATGTCAATCTAGAATTATCAAATTCCTTTTTTGTAACAATTCCAAATAATTCCACGTATTTCTCACCAAGCAACCAGTCTGAGATCTGACAAGTGCAGTGAATAAAACATGTTTTCTACAGTGGTATTAATATTAGCAGTGAGATGTTAAAATATCACTTCAGGAAAACATGGCCATTTTTTTTATATGGGTACAGTCTGAAAAATAAGTGTGAAATGATTCACAGTGTAAAGTGATGTTTATTGTTGTGTGTGCTGTTAGAGCTGTATATCTATATCATTCCACTCCTGAGACTTGCTGATTGAAAAATTCTGTAGAGCTGTCAGCAGCAAAACCAAAAGGCACTGGCAAATCAAATTAGGTTTGTAGAAAATTCAGAAGCTGCAGTCTCAACCATGCATGAGAGGGGGAGATAGGGGTGTAATAATGTCATTGGACTAGAAATCCAGGTTAATTCTCTGGAGACAAACCAAACCACAGCAGCTACTAGAGTTGAATGAAATTACCAAGTCTGGATGGTGACCACTAAAACCCACTACTTTAGTAATGCCCTGTTGTGAGGGTGGTCTGCCATCCTTACCTATTCTGTCTAACACGTGACTCCAGACCCACTACAGTGTGGTTGACTCCCTATTAGCAATTAAGCTGACAATTAGAGATGGACAGCAAATGGAGGTGGTGTCCACATTTCATGAAAGATTAAAGGAAACAAATTTTTAACAGTCACACAGATGTTTGTCTAATAATATGTCATTAAGCTCATCCTACAGGCATGACTGACAGAGAAGAAGCAGATTTATCACACAGCATGGTCACTGGCAAATTCTATAGTTGATAGAATGTGCCTAATTTCTTGAATAAGAACCTGCTTTCAATGGTTGAGGAGCTCTGGTTTTTATGAAAATCACAAAGTTTGCTTGAGTGAAGATTCATAATATTCATAATTGTTTGAGTTTTTAGATAATAAACCTTTGGTGTAAACGAAAGATCACAGGCTATCTCCAGAAGCTAGTGTTTTATTTCCAGATATAATCGTTGTCACCTCCATACAGCTATATCTGTTGAGTAATGGAAAATGAATAGATAACTTTTGAACCATTATTGAGAATGGGAATTCTACATTGAAAAAAAAAGTGGAGTGGAGAGATATGGTAGCCTCCCTTCTTGCCTGCCCATGAGACTGCTCAAGACTGAAAGTTCGGCGGCTTGGCTCGTGAGGATATGGCATGCAAGCTATAATTTTGGTATGTCTATCAAGGCGATGTTGAAATGCAACAGCTCCTTCACATGGACTTAATTGTCCAAATGCCTGATGAAACTGGAGAACAATGAATGCATGGAATTGCATGGAATTGATGTTAGGATGAGCCATTCTATAACAAAGAAATATAGTGACCAAAATACAAACCCTGTTGTGCATTAATGCTCGTGTCACCATGGATTTAATGGACAATGGATAAACAGATACTATGGTCACTTGACTGAAACTTGTTTGTGGAGTGATTGAGGACTGCAGATGCTGGAGATCAGGGTCGAGAGTGTGGTGCTGGAAAAGCACAGTAGGTCAGGCAGCATCTGAGGAGCTGGAGAATTGATGTTTCAGGCAAAGGCCCTTCATCAGTAATGAACCTCTGAGCCAAGGGGGTGGAGAGATAAATGGGAGGGGGGTGGGGCTAGGGGCGACGGTATCTGGGAGTGTGATAGGTAGATGAAGCTAGGGGTAATGGTGATAGATCAGAGAGGAGGATGGAGCAGATAGGTGGGAAGGAAGAAGGACAAGTAGGACAGATCATGAGGGCAGTGCCGAGTTGGAAGGTTGGATCTGGGATAAGGTGGGGGGAAGGGAAATGAGGAAACTGATGAAATCCACATTGATGCCACAAGGTTGAAGGGTCCCAAGGTGAAAGATGAGGCATTCTTCCTTCAGGCATTGGGTAGTTATGGAGTGGTGATTTAAGAGGTCCAGAACCTGCATGTCTTTGGCAGAGTGAGATGGGGAGTTGAAATGTTCAGCCACAGGGCTGTGGTGTTGGTTGGTGCGGTGTCCCAGAGATGTTCTCTCAAGTGCTGTGCGAGTAGGCGTCCTGTCGCCCCAGTGTAGAGGAGACCACATCGGGAACAATGGATACAGTAAATGACATGTGTGGAAGTCCAGGTGAAAATTTGATGGATGTGGAAGGTTCCTTTGGGGCCTTGGATGGAGGTGGGGGGGTGTGGTGCGGGCACAGGTTTTGCAATTGCTGTGGTGGCAGGGGAAGGTAGCAGGAGGAAAGCGTTATTTGGTGGAGGGTTGAGGGGGAGGGAGGTGGGTAGACCTGGCAAGAGAATCATGGAATGAATGGTCTTTAATGAAAGTGGACAGGGGTGGGAAGGGAAATATATCTCTGGTGGTGGGGTCCATTTGTAGGTGGCAGAAATGGTGAAAGATGATGCGATGTATATGGAGGTTGGTGGGGTAGAAGGTGAGTACCTGGGGGTTCTGTCTGTGTTGCGGTTGGAGGGGTGCGGTTCAAGGGCGGAGGTGCAGGAAGTGGATGAGATACGCTGGAAGGCATCATTGACACGGAGGGGAAGTTACGGTCTTTGAAGAACGAAGCCATCTGATGTGTTTTGTGATGGAACTGATCCTCCTGGGAACAGATGTGGTGGAGGCAGAGAAATTTGGAATAAGAGATAGCATTTTTAGAGGAGGTAGGGTGGGAGGAGGTATAGGAGGTGAAGTCCATGTAGCTGTGGGAATCAGTGAGTTTCTAGAAGATGTCCATGGTTAGTCGGTCACTGGTGACAGAGATGAATACCAGATAGCCTTCTTCTTCAAAGTCCAGAATTTCCCCTCCCACATTGTCAATGATGCTCTCCAGCACATCTCATTCACTTCCTGCATCTCTGCCCATGAACCCCACTCCTCCAACCGCAACAAGGTTAGAACCCCTAGTCCTCACCTTCCACCCCACCAACCTCCGAAGGACAATACATTGCATTGTCCTTCACCATTTCTGCCACCTACAAATGGACCCCACCACCAGAGATATATTTCCCCCCTTATCCTTATCTGCATTCCATAAAGACCATTCCCTCTGTGACTCTCTTGTCAGGTCCATGCCCCCACAACAACCCACCCTCCCCCCCCGGAACCTTCCCCTGCCGCCACAGGAATTGCAAAACCTGCATCCACACCTCCCCCCTCACCACTGTTTCAGGCCCCAAAGGAGCCTTCCACATCCTTCAGAGTTTTAATAGCACTTCCACGTGTCATTTACTGTACCGTTGCTCCTGTTGCAGTCTCCTCTACATTGGGGAGATGGGACACGTACTTGCAGAATGCTTCAGAGAACATCTCTGGGACACCCGCACCAACCAACCCAACAGCAACATGGCTGAACAGTTGAAATCCCCATCCCACACTGTCAAGGACATGCAGGTATTGGCCCTCCTCCATTGCCACTCCCTTACCACCTGATGCCTGGAGGAAGAATGTCTCATCTTCCACCTTAGGACCCTCCAACCACACAGCATCAATGTGGATTTCATCAGTTTCCTCATTTCCCCTCTCCCAGTTCCAACCTTCCAACTTGGCACCGCCCTCATGAACTGTCCTACCTGCCCATCTTCCTTCCCACCTACCTGCTTGATCCTCCCCTCCGACCGATCACCATAACCCCCACCTTCAACTACCTATCGCACTCTCATCTAACTTGCCCACATCCCTAACCCCCTTCCATTCATCAATCCCCCAGCTCACAAGCCTCATTCCTGTTGAAGGGCTTTTGCCTGATGCATCGATTCTCCTGTTCCTCGGATTTTGTCTGACCTGTTGTGCTTTTCCAGCACCACACTCTTGACACTGAAACCTGTTTGTGATAAGGAATACTTTTCAATGTACACTCTGAGACCGTCCCCATGTCAGTCAGTTTTGGAGACATGGCAACACAGTGGAAGGAAATGCAGCCAAGGAAAGGACCTGCCCAAAATTGATTAATATCAGCAATAGGCCTGTTAACTATCAGTTCAAAGTATCAAGCCAGATCTTGGTTACAGGGGCTTCCACATATCTTGAAGAAAGCCTGAAATCTGCAGTTACGACTAACAAGCCATTATGAATCTGACAGCAGCAACTTTTATTCTCATTTCTTCAGTGCATCCAGAAAATTGTCAGGCTTGCAACTTTTCCAAGCTTCAATTTCTACGTACTAAATCAAAACTAAGTTTTTATATTTTTCTAAATGTTCAGGCGCATACTTTTGCATTCTTCATCAGTTTTTTTTCTTAGGTAAGTATGTCTGTGTGCATGACTGACCGTTTTTGTGAATAGAATCAGGAGTTCTAAAATAAAAATATACTCCTTCTTGTCTTTAAAACTTATAAGAAATTCTGCCTATATTTGTATATTTGATAATCACAAAACACAAAATCACAAAGTATTGTACCAGGTGCCTGATATTCATAACAATACATAAACTGAAAAGGGAAAACAACTTGGAAATTCAAATCATTTTAAGGAAAGGTCCCATTATAAACATGCATATAACCTTCCAGTTATATATTAATTGGACTGTACACATCATTGTTGGAGTAGAAAGTGCAAATGTTTTTTTTTATCTTAAAGGTTCTCTGCAGCAAAGAGTAAGTGTTCAGATAATTGTAATAGCTTGACTAATGTCAGGGTTCAGGAATGCTTAGAGCTGCAGAGGAACTTGGCATGGGAGGGGAAAATCTGGTTGATATGCTGTAGGTAGGTGTCAGTGACATAGAGAAAACAAAGAAAGAAGCTTTGCATAGTCAATATGAGGAATTAGATGGCAAATTACAAAGCAGAACCTCAAAGTTTATAATCTCTGTATTATTACCTGAGCCTTGTGCACATTGGCATCGGGCAAATTCGATTGAGAAGTTTCTATATGGCTCACAGACTGGTATGGCAGTAGTGGGATCCAGTCTGTGGAGCACTTGATACCAGAACTGGAGAATGGGGAGTCTGCACCAATGGGATTGGCTCCACCTGAAATGCTCTTTCTGAATGACACCGAGGGAAGTACAGAGGATTTTAATTGAACAATGGATCATAGGATCAGATTGGGAATATGCTAAATCAAAGAGTAGACTCAAGACAAAAGAGACAGATATTAATATAGAAAATAATAACCAGCCTGTGACAGGAAGAAACAGAGTATGAATTTCAGAGTCAACTGACTGATAAGACCGAAAGTTAAAAAGAGAGAAGAAAATATATCTAAAGGTTCTGCATTTGATACGTGGAGCATTCAAAACATGAACAAACTGAAAGTGCAAATAGAACTGAGTGAATGTGTTCAGCTACATGGCTGTAGGCTGATGTGGATTGGGTCCTGAATCGTGAAGGGCTCAGGCCAATTAGAAATGACAGGAAAGTTGGAAAACAAGGGGGTCTCTTTCATTTATACGATGGTCAGAATAGCACAAGAGAGAGGGATGACCTAAGTTCAGGAAATCAAGCTATCGAAACAGCATGGGTATATTGAGAAAGGCAAGAGGTAATGAAAGTAATGTACAGGTCTCCTGATAGAAATCACATGGGATAGTGGAACATAAAAGAAGACATAATGAGAGCTGATCAGAAAGGTCTAACAGTGATCATGGGAGATTCTAATATCCACATTGACAGGAAATATCTATGGGCAAAGGTAGCAGAGGCAAAAAGATCATAGGAGGTTTCAAGAGAGTTTCCTGAAGTAATTTGTTCCAGAGCAAATCTGAGAATGGCTATATTGAATCCGGTGTAGTGCAATCAAATACAAATAATTAACAATCTCATAGTGAAAGTGCTCTGAGGCAGCAGTGACCATAATATGATTACATTTTACATTTAGTTTGAGAGACAGTCAATTTGGTCCAAGAATATTTTATTAAGAATTTAAATAAGGGCATGAAAGCTGAGATGGCTAAAGTGAGCTGAAAAATTTAGTTAAAGCATAGTTATTTATTGATGTGGTGAGAGATATTTGAGGGGATATTTCAGAATATATAGAATATTTTAATACATTGCAATACACAGAATATTCTAATACATTCAAATGTGTAAGAGAAATGTCAAGGATGGGCCCACCATGTGTTAAAGATTGAGCTGTTTTTTCTTTAAGTTTGATACAATGTTCAAACACAAATGGTAGGTCGAAGGCTGGATAGAATATGGAAAAATGTAAAAAAAATATTAAGAGTGAATATTTAAAACATGAGGGATAAATAGCTTGGATTGTAATAAGAGATAGAAATAATTACTATGTTTAAAAGAAAATGAATGAGCATTAATCCTATAGAAATTGAGACTCAAGAACTAATAATGGAAATTACAGAAATGGCAGATGAATTGAACAGGAATTTTGCATCAGTCTTCACTTCAGAGCACAATAATGACCAGCAATAAATCAGGAAATGGGAATAAAGGGAAGAGCTCAGGAAAATCATAGTCACCAGAAATGCAGTACAGAATAAATTGTCAGAGCTGTAGCTAATAAGTGCCTGGGTCCTGATGGGCTTCATCCTCAACTCTTAAAAGAAGTGGCTAGTGAAATATTTGGTCCAAGGATTGTAATTTTCCAAATTTTCTTTAATTTGGGGATGATCCAATTAGATTGGAAGGCACAGAATATGACTCCTTTATTCATAAAAAGAGACAGAATCCTACAAACTACAGGTCAGTTAGATTACCATCTATCATGGTGGAAATGTGAGGAGATATTATTAAAGACATTATGGGAGGGAACACAGATAAGTCTCTGGGTCTATACTTGATGGTGTTGAGAAGGATGAGAGAGGATCTAATTAAAACTTACAGAACACAGAAAGGCCTGGATAGAGTGGACATTGGAACAATGTTTCCATTAGCAGGAGACACTAGGACCTGACAGCACAGCCTTAAAGTAAAGGGAAAAGAATGGAGATGGAGAGAAACAGCCAGAGTGTTGAATCTATGAAATTCATTGCCACAGAGGTTTGTTGAGGCCAGGTCATTGAGTTCTTGACTGTTAAGGGGATCAGAGTTTATGGGGAGAAGGTGAGAGATGGAGTTGATAAACTGATCAGTCATGATTGGATGGTGGAGAGACCCAAACGGCCTAATTTCTGCTCCTATATCTTACAGTCTAAGCCCAAGGGAATGAGGCAGAGTCAATATGGTTTTAATTAGATTCTCTACAATGTGGAAACAGGCCCTTCAGCCCAACCAGTCCACTTCCCTCTGACTAATGCACCTAACACTATGGGCAATTTAGCATGGCCAATCTACCTGACCTGCACAACTTTGGACTGTGGGAGGAAACCCACACAGACAAGGGGAGAATGTGCAAACTCCACACAGACAGTCGCCCGAGGCTGAAGTTGAACCTGGGACCCTGGTGCTGTGAGGCAGCAGTGCGAACCACTGAGCCACCGTGCCACCCCACTTTAACTTTGTAAAAGTTAAATTAGGCTTGATAAAGCTATTGGAGTTCTTCAAGAAAGTCACATGTACAGCGTATAAAGGAAATCTAATTTATTTGTTTCATGTGAAGACACATCAAATGTTATTGGGAAAAGTTAAAACTCATGATTGACAGATTGACTGGCTAACAAGAAGTAGAGAGTAGGCATAATTGGGTCTTTTTCAGGTTGCAAAATTAGCTTTTTACTCAAAGATAGGTCAGAAAATATGTTATGAAGAGAACACAAGGAGATTACAAAGAATATGCTGAAAGATTAAGTGAGTAGGAAAAGATATGGCAAATGAAGAGTTATGTTGGAAAATATGAAATTGTCCCTTTTGACAGAAGTTTTTTTTAAATCAGAGAGCAAATAGAGATAGCTGAAATGCAGAAGGATCTGGGTGTCCTCATGCATGAATCGCAAAAAGCTAGGATGCATGTACAGCAAATGGTCAGGAAAGCTAATAGAATGTTATCATTTATCATGAGGAAAATGGAAAACAAAAGTAAGAAAGTTATGCTTTGTTGAGAACACATCTGTGGTACTGTGCACAATATCACCTTGTGATGGAAGGATGTTAACTATTTGAGGCAAATCAGGGAAAGCTTACCAGACTAACATTTGGAATGGGCATGTTGTCTTCTCAGGAAAGGTTGGCCAGGTCGGGCTTGTTTTCACTGGGGTTTACAAGAGGAAGAGGTGACTTGACTGAAACAGATGAAATCCTGAAGGGTCTCGATAGGGTATATGTTAAGAAGACATTAATTAAATTTTGACGTATGTACAAAATATATTGTGTAATATGTGTACTGGTCTATGTTCTATGAGGGATAACACTGTCAGCCATTTTATGCAAATCAGACGTGAACATTATATGTCAATGTAATTCATTTTAAAGCATGTTGAAGCTAGCAGCAGGTAGTAGCGGTTCTGTGATCTTTGATGTTTTATTACGCTATGGTGCTTTATCAGGCTTAAACAAGCCTATTACTGCTGTTGTAATTGATAAACTGTAGTAGTATTCTTTCTGTGATGAAGATTTGTGTTTAGTTTAGCAAATTAGGTTGATTTATACATGCATTAGAGGGTAAGTATATTCTTGTGATTCAAATTGTTACAGATCATTACTAAGAGCTCTTAATCTTTCACAGAAGGACTCAACATGCCCAATAATATGTAGACATTGCTTTTGCTACACTTTGGGAGAGACACAAGTGTGTCTCAAGATTTGACTCCAAGCTTGATCCTTTACCCAATCCCACAACCAAGCATTTTTGATGCTAGAAATCCAGCAATAACTGTAGGTACCCCAAGCTGCTCAAGATCACCAACAACAGCCATATTAAGTGTCCTCATCCAAGGTAAGTAACTTTTTGCCTCTGATAATGCCATTTGGACCTGCACAGCAACACTTAGGTAAAGAATGTTTCAGGCAGGCACTGAGGTTATCATCAGGGTGATCATTCGAATATGGAGATGTTCTATCGACTACCAATAACACTTTCGATCAGAGCGAATATTTTTGAAATTTGGTTTTAATGAATGTTCATTGACCATACAAATTAGACATAATTGTGCTGGCATTTGGGCTGAGAACAGATCAAACAAGATTATGGAATGAATGTTGTGATTTAGCCAGAGTTAATATCCAGGTATTGAAGAAGCTTTTGATAATTACATGCTTGGTGGGCCTTGCTTTTCCTTGGCATCATTTTAATGCTCACGTTCCTCTTTTCTCACACGTTTGTTGGTAACTGGCCCAATTGGTTATCTCTTTTGCAAGTCAAAGGTGTGGAATATAGAAATCATAGCAACAATCTGGAGTCTCTGGGTAATTTCAGCTTGCAAATGATTCACTTTCATTAGGTGTTATGTGGAGGCATAATATGTACCTTATCTTGGAGTTTATATTATGAATTGTTCCACTTCGTACAAGGAACAGATAACTTCTGATTTGATGATGTAAAGGAAATAGCACTGTAAGATATAGATAATTATGTAACATTCTAAATGTCAAAACAGGATTTCGCGTTACTCTGATATCATCTCTCCCAAGTTGTCACCATGATCTTGTGTTGGAGCACTCAATATCTATGCATGTAATCTTTTCTATTTTGAAACTAGAAACAGCCCAGAATCTTGCCAAAATCCAGAACACTGTTTCCCGCTTTGTAGTCTTCAAAATGAAAGAGATGAAGTTGGCGGCTGAAGGGTTTTTGCCTGAAACATCAATGTTCCGGCTCCTCAGATGTTGCCTGGCCTGCTGTGCTTTTCCAGCACCACACTTTCGGCTCTGGAGAACGGCACATCTGTCAACTAGTACCTGATTTAGGCATGCACTGAAGATGGAGAAAAGTTTCAAATGTCACTTGCTATGATCTTGAATAAATCTGTGACATAGAACTTCGATCCTGTCAGAGTTACACAGTCAAGCATGAGTGTAAACTACTTTGGGCAAAAGATGGTGCCATAACCAAACCCTTTAGTTGGTCTCCCTGGGAAGATGACATCTTTTCTAATACTGTCAGTGTCTGAACTGCAAATATGATGCTCTTTACTGGGCATCTTGTGAGTTCTGTTTCACCTGCCTGAGCTGCAGGTCTGTGAACTCTTGACTATTTCTCCTATACCTCCATATCTTCCAGCTCCAGTTATATTCCAATCACCAAGCACTTTATTTTTGTCTAATACTCGTGGTCAAAATTCCATTGGCAACGTAATCAGCTCACTATTTGAAAAGTTTGGTATCAAGTTAACAATGACCAGCCAAACCAAAAGGCAGAAAGTAATGCACTGGCAGTGAAAATGTGCACATTAACGTAAGAAACATGGAAACAAAGAAAATAAAAGCAGGAGTAGGCCATTCAGCCCCTTCAGCCTGCTCTGCTATTTAGTATGATCATGGCTGATCATCAAACTCAGTACCCTATTCTTGCTTTCTCCCCATACCATTTGAGCCCTATTGCCCTAAAAACTATATTCAACTCTTTATTGAACGTTTAAGATTCTATTAATTGCCAGGAAATAACAGTGTCTTAGTTGAAAATTCTGCACACCGAAGAAGTTAACAACTTCATTTGGGATCTAACTTCAATATATTGAGTCGTTTCAGGCAACTATGGATAATCATTCCCTTTACATGCATCAAATGAGTTTCCCCCCACAACACAAGAAGTGCTGGATTTGCTTATCTTCACCATTAGGCTATAGTTAACTTGAGAACTTTTTGAAAACAAATGACTCTGTCCACCAAATAAGATTTTACCTGTGTTATTAGGAAAGCACCTGTGGTGAAATTGGCCAAAATTCAAGATGTATGCTTCAAACTGACATGTTGGCAGATGCACTATTTAGTTAACAAAATAGGACTTTTTTTTTGGCTAGCCATTAATGTGAGGAAGGATCTGATTAAAATTTCTGCTGAATAATCTTGATGGTCATTTAAAATTTAAAAAAAAGTTTGCTTCATTGGTTTTATGCAGATTATAAATGGCATCCCCGTGATTCATATATACAAAATGCTTCAGTTTATCAGTAAAAATAACATAGAATTAGTTTGTTCAGGTTTTACACTACAACTAATCAGAGTCCCTTTCAACAAAGAAATATGTCCTTGCTAAATTTTTAGTAACCTCCATTTCCTAGACAACAACAATTCAACATCTCGTCAGTATGACAATGAAGAATGCTTGATTTCATTGAAGAAGCACGTAGCAATGAGATATGGTCAAATGATTATTGATGGAACTGCTACTTGCCTTACCTGCTTAGTTTTTGTTAAGAATGAGGACCATTTTGTTCAGATTTACATTTGGATAACAAGCTTTTTTATATGCATTAAAAGAATGACAAATTGCAAGATATATTACAAATGAGTTAATTTGATTCAGTGTTTGTTTCATGGGCAATGTGGTGAGCATGTTAATGTGCTTTGCAGCAATGCTGTGAACATCTGTACTATGCCTATGTACCCTAAATGCTGCAGAGAGGAATGAACATTAATGGGCCTCTGCTCCTCTAACTTATGAGTGACATGAGAAATCATGGGTCCTCAAATTCTAACAGAGGCTAATTACTGACGAACCAGAATCAGTTCCACATGTTTTGACTGCACGTTTATGATTTTTACGAGTATGACTAAATGGAAGTGCAAAGCTGCATGATTATAAACTACTTTTTGTTATTGTTTTTCCATGATAGGTGATGACTAGGGCTGGAGAGAATCTCCTCAAAATGCCTGTAAGTTGAACTGGATATATAAGACTCATCATTCTGTAAGAAATCTTTGAGTCCAATAATTATGGGTCACTGCAACCATTGAACAAGTGAGTAGGAATCGGACATGCTTTTATTTCTTGACCTTCAGCTGAAGCACGATCAGAGTCATTAACAAGAGCATCTCCTCTTGCTGACTCTGATGTGTATTATAAAAGCTGGCTTTGCAATTACCACTGGTCAATTTGTCCCTGCTCAAGCAGACTGTCCTTCACTTTGTCCAGCTTAATATCCTTCAACTACCAGTTTTGTTGGAAGTAGACTGATTAAGAATAAAGGATTAATATTTATATCCTTTTCACAACTGTAGTACATTGAAATACTGAAGTATTTTTGAAGCGTTGACAATATTTTGATGAAGGACATGTGACAGACAATTTACACATACCACACTTCTACAAATCGTAACCTAGTAATGACAGGACAACTTTCCTTTTTTGTGATAGTAATGAAGAGTGAACAGTGCCCACAATGCTGGAGAGAACTCCTATGTTCTTTGCAGAATTATTATGGTGTCGAAGGAGGTCGCTTGGTTTATTTTAAATGCATCAGCTTGTTGAAAATCTGGGATGCCTTTAAAACTCTGTTCATTTAGTATTCTATACTTGTCATTTCCTGCATAGCACTCTTCCACATAGTACAATCTAGACCCTAACAAATTACTATTTGAAGAAATTTTTTTCTCACATCATATATGTTTAGTTTGCAAATTACTTTAAATCTGTACTCTTTTGTTTTCAATCATTTTATGAGTGGGATAAGGTTCTCCTTTTCTACTCTCTCAAGACTACACAAGATTTTGAAAACTTCTATAGGCTTTCTCCTTTCCAAGGGAAATAGTCCCTAATTCTCCTATCTATCATCGTAACTGAAGTTTTTCATCTTTGGAACCATTCTCGTTAACCACTTCTCCATGGTTTCCAATGCGATCACATCTTTCCTGACGTCAGTGATCACCCCGGCAGTAGTGGAAGGAGCAACCGCATGGCTAATGGTGTCTGGGCGGTTTCAGAGGCCAGGCGGAGGCTCTGAAATGGTTGAGGAAACCCGTGCATTGAGAGAAGTGCATGAAAGTTTGTTTAACTTATCTTCTTTTATGTCCGATATGGTCGAGAAAAGCTGTTTGCTGAGAGCATGAATTTTTCTGAGGATGAAGAAATGTAGAGGTCCATTGCAGGTCTGGGAGAGTGTGGCTCTGAGCTTGGGTAGGACTGAGGTAGAGTAGATGGCAGTGCACGGCTGATAGTGTGGAGCGGAGGATCCAGAAAGAGAATCGTTGCTGAAGGTTTCAGATTTGTAGTGTGTACTGGGTATCCTGTTCAGGTCCAAACTGGATTGGTCTGAATATGGTCCAGAGTCCATGTAGAATCAGTCGGTTCCATAGGCAGACACTGAGGAAGGGGATGTGGCTGTGGTAGCGAGTCTGGTTCAGAACGTGCTGAAAAGCTGCAGGGCTGCTGTACATCAAAGTCTATTATTATGTATCAAGAAAAGCAAGGATCCCAATCCTGACTCCTGGAGAACTCCACTTCAAACCTTCCTCTAGGTCAAAAGAACTATCTGTTAATTATTAACGTCTGTTCGCTATCAGTTAATTTTCCATCCTAATGTCACTGTCTTTATTATTCCATGAGAGGTAACTTTGTTCATAAGTCTGTTGTACACCATTGTATCAAATGCCTTTTTAAAGTCCACACGCACAAACTCAACTTAAATCATTCTCATAAACCTTATCCATTACATCTTCAAAGAAATCTAAGTTACCTAAACACAATTACCATTTTAAAATGGCTCTATATCTCTTTTCCATGGTTGTCTGAAATTCATGCTGGATCCCCTTAACTAACCTACATTTGTCCATGTGACTATTGATTTTATCCTGAATTATTGATTTCAGCAACTTTAATCCTCATTTCCTTCAGTATTTTGGATGCATTTTATCCAAAGAAAAACCTGATTCCTCAACTTTAACTACAAAGAGTCTATTTTGATAGTTCAATTTTGATAAATTGACCTGAGTTCATCCACTGTCACAATAACCTGTGTAGTATCTGCTTCTTTGGTCAAGACATTGCCAGATACACATTTTATACTGCAGTCATGCCCACCACTCATTTTAGTTCATCATCAGCCTGTATTCATCCTTTTACAATATTTTCATTATATATGTGCCTATCATTGATTGTGTTAGCTACAAGTCTGTTTTCACAAACCCTCTTTACATCGCATTTATATTTTTTCAATTATCTGAACATTTTGTATTCAGTCTGCTTCTCAACTTTATTTGTTAACCTTATGTCTCCCGTAAGCATGTGTCTTCTTTTGCATTTCAATTTTGGTCTCTCTTTCCATCCAGGGATCTGTAGATTTGTTGCTCTCCCTTTCCATTTTGAGGTTATATGTCTTGAAGATATCCAAAACATCTCTTCTTTGAAAATCACACATTGTTCAGCTATAATTTTTCCTCCAAACCTTTGGCTTTAGTCTATCTGGCCCAAATTCATTCTTACCCCAGTGAAGTTAGCTCTCTTCCTAGTTAATTATTCTCACTGTATATGGTTCATTATTCATTTCCACTATTATCCTAAGTCTTATGATGCAATGATTCCTGGACCGTAATTATTCCCCAGAGTCACTTAATCTAATTGGCCTACCTTGTTCTCAAGAACTAGATATGACAATGCCTTCTTTCTCATTAAACTGGACACATATGTTTGGAAAAAAAAATCTCCTGAACATAATTCAGGAACACTTCTGCCCTTTATACTGCCACAATCCCAGTGTATATTTGGAATACATCCCCATTATGACTAGCTTATAATGTTTGCTTCTCTTTTGTAATTTCTTTACAAATTTGTTCCCCCACATATTTCCCATGAGTTGGTGGTATGTCACCTACACTGAACATGTAATTTTTGTTCTTTACCTTTAGTCAAATCAATTGCATCCCTGAATCATGAGTATCTCTTCTTCTCCAGGAGTACACTGTTCTGTTTAACCGATATGACAGCCTTCATCCTTTCTTATCTTTCTTGAACAGCTTGCCTTCAGGAATATTTAACAGCCAGCCCAATGCTTACTTGAAGAAGGTCTCTGCTGCAGGCACAACATCAACATTTCACACAGCAATGTGCATCTATAACTTACTAATCTTATTGACTACACTTGTATTTTAATACTATGCACTGCAAACTGTTTTGAATGTTTTAGTATCTCCTTCAATCTGACTTTAATTAATTACTTTTTATTTTCTATTCTAATACTATCTATGTCTCCAAGTATTTTATGCACTCTAGTATTCCTCTCTGACATTCTCTTCTAGTTCCCACAGTTGCCCCCTGCAAATTTAGTTCAAACCCTTTCTTGCAGCACTGATAAAATGCTGTGCACAGGTCCTTGCCCTGGTTATGTCCAGATGCAACCCATTCTGCTTAGATAGGAGTCATTAGAGCCTGTCTTAATGTCCCAGGAATCAAAATTCCCTGTACCACCTTTCTAGCCATGCACCATCTATCTTATCATTCTATTTTGTATCACTTGTGCAAAGCATTGTGAGTAATTCTGAGATTACTATTTTTGACGGCCTACTTAGCTCCTACCTAACTCCATAAACTCCGAAGGTAGGACCACATTTCTCTTCCTACCTTTGTCATTGGTATCAATATGGACCATGATCTCTGTCTGTTCATCCTCCTACAGAGGAATGCCCTAGAGAAGCTCTGTGACATCCTTGACCCTGTCTCCAGGGAAGTTACATACCATTCCAGAGCCAGATCTAAGCTTCAAAAGCCCCTGTCTTTTCACCCTAGTAATGAATCCCTTATCACTATTGCTCTTACAAAAAACTTCCTTCCTGGACAGCTGAGCTGCTTGTGGTTTGTCTCTTGCTGCTCTTCTCTGAGGAAAACTTGCCCTCACCAATATCTAGAATGGAAAACCAATAGTGAGCAGCATTATCTGAGAGGTCTTGCACTACATATCTCATTCTCTGAAACTGTTTTGCAGTCACCCATTCGACATCTGCATGTATGCCCTTGTTTTGCGGTGTGACTATCTTCCTAAACATTCTTTCATGTAATTCTCTTCCCTGAAACTGCACCACAGTGAACTCCAGCTGCTGCTGCACAAGTATCCATTGCTAGTGACAGTTTCTGCATCTGTGCTTGGCTAGATCATGAGAAGTGTCCATGACTTCCCATACTTCACAAGATGTGCTTTCCATTTGACCGAACTGCCCTACCATAAGTTGAGTTCCTTTTGAACTATTTGCTATAAAGCAGAGATTAGAAAATATTCACCAATCAGCTCCTTCTCATATATCTATCAAGCAGTTACTTAAAGGTGAGAGTTTGAATGAATTCCCACAGGGTACAAATACATTTTAAAAAGTAAACAAACACTTCTCAACCCAATTCCCTCTGCTCCAGACACATTGCTAAGTCGCACTCAGATGTCATCTTTACATGTTCTGAAACTAAAAAGCGTTTGCTGAGCCTCAGATATAGAAAATAAAATTGAAACTGGCCTACCTACTTAACTTACTACAAATGTTCCACAGTTTGTATATCACTGTTTAGGCACCAGGCCCCTGGCTCTAAACCATATCTTACCTATTAAACACAAACAAATTTATATCATTATAAAGGGATTAACATTCCCTGAAATGTCCAAATGCCCAACAGTCCATTATTTATGAAATGATGCCATATTAATCTCTCACATCCACCTGAACTAATAGATAAGATCACAGTCCAGTGTCTTATTTGCAAATTGGCAGCTCCATCAATGCTGCAGGTTTCAAACATAGCAGTTATAATAAAAGTATGAAACACTATAATCTAAGCGTATGTAGATTAGATAGGCTGATATTTAAGAATAAAAAAAGCAGGTTTTCTATTGGTAGTTCAATTAATTTTTGCTAATTGTATGGATTGACGCAAAATATTTAAATACATGAAATGATGTTCAAATGCATTTGGACAATATCCAGGCTTGAGTCGATAAGTTGTAAATAACATTCATGCCATATAAATGCCAATGACTGTCTCCAACAATAAACAATCTAACCTCTGCCCTTCAACATTCAATAATGTTACTATTACTGAATTCCTTACTATCAATATCTTTGTGGTTACCATTGAGGAAACTCAACTGGACTCACGATGTAAACACATTGGCCACAACAGCAGGTGAAAGGGTAGGAATACAGCAGTCACGTCCTGACTCCCCAAAGCCTGTCCATCGTTTGTTAGTAAGGAGTGTGATGGAATACTTGTTATTTGCCAAGATGGATATAGCTGCAACAACACACAAGAAGCTTGACACCATCGAAAACATAGTGGCTCACTTGATTGGCACTATATCCACAAGCTTCCACTCTCTCCACCCCCAAAGCTCAGTACCAGCAGTATGCACTATCTACAAGATGCACTTCAGAAGTTCACCAAAGTTGCTCAGACAGTACCTTCCAAAACCATGACTACTTCCACCTTGAAAGACAAGGGTAGCAGAAAAGTGGGAGTTCACCTGCAAGCTCCCCTCCAAGCTGCTCGCCGTCCTGACTTGGAAATATATGTTCATTCCTTCACTGTGTCATTGGGTCAAAATCATGTAATTCCCTCACTAAGGGCATTGTAGGTCAACATACAGCACAGGGACTTCAGCAGTTCAAGGAGGCAGCTCACCACCATCTTCGCAAGGACAACTGGAGATGGGCAATAAATGCCGGCCAGCTAAAAACACCAATATCTAATGATTGAATTTTTAAAAAATGATGATACAGGTTAATCAACTCCAATAGGCTGAGTATCCATTCCATCGATTTAAATCTGTCTTTCAGAGTATTTTCTGATTCCCTTTCCATTCATGTACTCATCTAGTGGAGTGTTATATACGCCCGAATGACATGGATTAGGTGAGCAATGTGACAGAATCGTATAAGAATCCAACAAGGTTTAACTCGACGACAGGAACGATTTGTTTCATATTTTAAGGAGATTCCAGACATCAAGTCAAGCTTCTCTGTCAGCGGTGAGGAATTGCCTATTAATGGAGATTACTGATATTATAATCTATTAAATGCACATTTTGCGTTCTTAATATGCAGCCTTCTGCCATACCATTTGCTGCTAGAAAGCTGGACACTGAATATTCTTAACAAGGAAAACAAAGGGGTTACCTGGCAACTTTAGCTCACCGCCTGCTTCAAAGTTCTATATGTTGGATACCAGGAACAAACATCTTAGAACACTTCACATGAGTGTCTGCCATAAACAACATAAACCATGGACCATGGCACTTAACATATGCCAGGCTCTTAGGACCCACATGGCACATTTTAAATTCATTTAAAGCAACTTTCTCACCTTTGTGGCACATCTTCGACACATTTACTCTGTTCACTAACAATTCCGAATAAATCGTATTTCAGTCATCTTTTTCTAAAGAACTCTCACTTCTAAGTTGTTCAGGCCTTCTGAATAGCTGTAATCTCACAGTTCTGATGCAGTTCTTGTGAACTTTTTGATGACATAGAGGCCAGTCTAGACCTTGGAATTTAGCTAATATTATTCAAGTTCATAATACAATAAGCTTCACATCAAGTTGATATTTGCAGAGTTTAGTTACAATACGTCCTTGTATTGTAACTAAAATTATAGGCCAATGTATGGAAAATTATAGGCCAATCAGCTTAACCTTGGTTGTTGGTAAAATTCTAGAATCCATCATTAAGGATGAGGTTTCTAAATTCTTGGAAGAGCAGAGTCTGATTAGAACAAGTCAACATGGTTTTAGTAAGGGGAGGTCATGCCTGACAAACCTGTTGGAATTTTTTGAAGAGGTAACAAGTAGGTTAGACCAGGGAAACCCAGTGGATGTGGTCTATCTAGACTTTCAAAAGGCCTTTGATAAGGTGCCACACGGGAGGCTGCTGAGCAAGGTGAGGGCCCATGGTGTTCGAGGTGAGCTGCTGGGATGGATTGAGGATTGGCTGTTTAACAGAAGGCAGAGAGTTGGGATAAAAGGTTCTTATTCAGAATGGCAGCCGGTGACGAACGGTGTCCCGCAGGGTTCAGTGTTGGGGCCACAGCTATTCGCATTATATATTAATGATTTGGATGAGGGGTCTGAGGGCATTCTAGCGAAGTTTGCCGATGATACGAAGTTAGGTGGACAGGCAGGTAGTACTGAGGAAGTGGGGAGGCTACAGAAGGATCTAGACAGGTTGGGAGAGTGGTCCAGGAAATGGCTGATGGAATTTAACATGAGCAAGTGCGAGGTCTTGCACTTTGGCAAAAAGAATAACAGCATAGACTACTTTCTAAATGATGAGAAAATTAGTAAAGCCAAAGTACAAAGGGATCTGGGAGTGCTAGTCGAGGATTTTCTAAAGGTAAACATGCAGGTTGAGTCCGTGATTAAGAAAGCGAATGCAATGTTGTCTCTTATCTCAAGAGGGTTGGAATATAAAAGCAGAGATGTGCTACTGAGACTTTATAAAGCTCTGGTTAGGCCCCATTTGGAGTACTGTGTCCAGTTTTGGTCCCCACACCTCAGGAAGGACATACTGGCACTGGAACGTGTCCAGCGGAGATTCACATGGATGATCCCTGGAATGGCAGGTCTAACATATGAGGAACGGCTGAGGATCCTGGGATTGTATTCGTTGGAGTTTAGAAGATTGAGGGGAGACTTAATAGAGACGTACAAGATAATACATGGCTTGGAAAGGGTCGACATTAGGAAATTGTTTCCGTTAGGCGAGGAGATTAGGACCCGTGGACACAGCCTTAGAATTAGAGGGGGTCAATTCAGAACAGAAATGCGGAGACATTTCTTCAGACAGAGAGTGGTGGGCCTGTGGAATTCATTGCCACAGAGTGCAGTGGAGGCCGGGACACTAAATGTCTTCAAGGCCGAGATTGATAGATTCTTGTTGTCTCGAGGAATTAAGGGCTATGGGGAGAATGCTGGTAAGTGGAGTTGAAATGCCCATCAGCCATGATTGAATGACGGAGTGGACTCGATGGGCCGAATGGCCTTACTTCCACTCCTATGTCTTATGGTCTTATGGTCCTCCTTTTATTGAAAGACAACCTTGATTTAGAATATTGAATTAACTCTTTGAAACATCTAAGATTTGATATGGTTATGCTGGTGAGTATTGACACATTGTTTCTGTTTAAATTATTCTCTGCTTTACAACAACTATCATTGAACTGAGTCGGTTGATATGAAGAGAGCGTAATTATCTGGAAACAATTCATTTGGGTACCTTCCAAGGAGAAGTAGCAAACTTTAAAAAAAACATATTATTTTAATACTTTCATGGGATATGAACATTGCTGGCAACATCAGCATTTGTTGCCTATCATTAACTGCCTTTGAAAAGATGGCAGAGATGTAACTTCCTCACCTGCATCAGTCCATGAGGCATAGACACACCTAGAGGGTTGTTAGGGAGTGGGTTCCAGGTTTTTGACGAAGTTAAAATGAAGGAAGAATGATATCGTTGAAGGGCAGGCTGTTTTGTGGCTTTGAGGAGAATTTGCAGGTGGTAATATTCCCATGTGTCTGCCACTTTTGTCCTTCTAGGTGGTAGAGATTACATGTTTAGAAGGTGCTGTGGACAGAAATTTGGCAGTGCTTCTAGTACATGGAACACATTGTTGCCACTGTCAATGGTGGAGAAACTGAGTGGTTAAGTTGGTCGATCAGATGCCAACATGTTGAGTTTCTTGAATGTTGTTGGCGATGTATACATTAGGTAAACGTGGAGTATTTCATCACACTTTATGAATTGTACTTTGAAGATGGTGAACATAGTGAGCAGTCAGTAGTTACGTTACTCACATCAGAATCCCCAACTTCCAAACTTATAGTATTTATACGGCTGCTCCTAGTTTTGTTTCTGGTCGATAATAACTCCCACCTCCCAGGATATTGTTAGTAATAATTCCATGGTAATTATGCTATTGAATAGAAAGAGATAATGATGGAGATTCTCTCTTGTTGGAGTTGGTCATCACAAGCTTGAATATTACTCAGATTAATTCCAAGGAGCAGAAAATATTGTTAGGGTTTGTCAATTGGTCTCAAACGGTGGAGGTATAGGCAAGGCATTAAACAAGAAATGCATAAGACAAGTGTACAACTGGAACTATAAGTGATTTTATTTTACATGTGGATTGGACAAACCAAGCAAGTCATGATATTGTGGAAGTCATGATGTTGTGGAATGTGTACATGATGTTTTTTTAGACCAATAAGTTGAGGAGCCAATCAGAAAAGAGGTTATTCTAGGCTGGGCACTGTGCAATGAGAAATAATTTATTAACAGGAATCTTCTTTGTGCAAGATATCTTGGGGCACTTGACACAAGAAGATTCTTTACTAAGATTGAGAGTGAAACAGTCAAATCCAAAACTAGGTTTGAAAATCTAAATAAAGGAAGCTATAAGATATGAGGCATGAATTGGTGAGCATGGAATGTATAACTTTACTAAAGGGTTGATGGTGGATAGACAATGGCTAATATTTAAAGAAGATGTGCTTGGATTACGACAGTGATTCTTTCCTGTCTGGCACAAAAATAAATAAAAAGGAAAGGCAGCTCAAGCATGGCTGAAAAGAAGAGATTAAGGATGGCATCAGATTCAAAAAGTAGACTTAAAATGTCTAGAAACACATCAAACTTGAGGACTGGGAGCATTTTAGAATTTAACAGAAGAGGACAATAAGTTTGATAAAGAGAAGAAAATAAGTTATGAGAGCAAGACCGCAAGGAACATAAAAGCTGATTATAAAAGCTTCATAAATATGTAAAGAAAAGAAGACAAATATAGGTTCCTTACAGTCAGAAGCCAGGGAAATTATAATTGGAAATGAAGTAATGGCAGAAGAACCAAACACAATGCATTGATTCATTCTTCAGAGAAGAGTGCACAAAAAAGCTCCCAGAAATGTTAGAGAACCAAGGGTTGAGTGAGAAGGTAGAAATGAAGGGAATCAGTATCAGTAAGAAAATCCTGCCATGGAAATTTGTGGGGTTAATGGCTGACAAATCACCAGGGTCTGATAATCTACATCCCAACACACAAAAGGAAATGGCTTTGAAAGTACTGGATACATTATTGGTCACCACCAAGATTCACCCATTTCTGGAACAGTTCCTACAGAGTGAAAGGTGGCAAATGAAACCAAACTAATTAAAAATGGACGGAGAGAGAAAACAGAGAAATACAGACTAGTTAGCCTAACATCCATAGTGGGGAAAATGCGAGAGTCTATTATAAAAGACATGCTAATCTAACACTTGGAAAGCGTTAATGCAATTAGATAAAGTTGGCATGGGTTTATGAAAGGCAAATCATGCTTAACAAATCTTCCAGAGTTTTTTTTAGAAGATGTATCTAGAAGAATAAATCAGGGAGAACAACTGGAGGTAGTGTATTTCGATTTTTAGAATACTTTTCGTCATGTCCAAAATAAGTGGTTAATGACACAATTATAGCACATGGGATAAAGGAGTGATATTTCAGCATGGATTGACAGGTAGGAAACAGAGAATGTTAATAAATGAGTCTTTTTCCAAATAGCAAGCAATGACTAGTGGTATACCACAAGGATTTGTGCTTGGGCCCCAACAATTCATTAGATATATTTTGTGTATATAAATGACCTGGATGAGGGAACCAAATGCAAACTTTTCAAGCTTGCTGATGATTCAACTGGACAGGGATGAGAGTTGTGCAGATGATACAAGGAGGCATCAAGGTGATTTTGCAAGCTGAGTGAGTAGGCAAAATGATGATAGATATAGTTCAACATGGCTAAAAGTGAAGTTATCTCCTTCAGTATAAAAACACACAGTTTTTTAAAATTTGTGATACGTTGGGAAATGTGGATGTATAAAGGACTCTGGGTGGTCTTGTACACTAGTCAATTAGGAATGCAAATTATATATTGGCCTTTATTGCAAGAGCATTTGAGTTCAGAAGTAAGGATGTCTTACTGCAATTATACAGAGCCTTGGTCAGACCACACCTGGAGTATTTCATGCAAATTTGGACTCCTTACCTAAGAAAGGAGATACTTGTCTGAAAGGAAATGAAATAGAAGCTCACTAGACTGAAATCAAGGATGGCAGACCTGTCCTAAGAAAAAAGGTTGGTTTAACTGAGCCTAAATTTACTGGAGATTAGAAAGATAAGGTGGCATCTGATTAAAATATATAAAATGCTAACAGGTTGGACAGACTAGATGCGCAGATGCTGTTTGTTCTGTTTAGGGAATCTAGCCCCAGTGGTCACAGTCTAAGATAAAGGGCAGGCCATTTACGACTGCAATGGGGATAAACTTCTTTGATCAGACTTTAGTGAGCCTGTGGAATTCTCTACTGCAGAAGACAGGAGGACAGATTAGTGATAGATATGTGGTGCATTAAGGAGTTAGTGAGACTGCTGGAAAAGTTATTGTAACATCACAATTGAAGTTGCATCAAATAACTAGTATTAATCTTGAGATCATTGTACTTCCTCTGACACTGTATCTAGCTCCTAGGACCAGATTCCTGGAATTGATCTTCAATGGTTATCTGTCTGGATGATATCATGGTCCCTATAGAACGATATTTTCTATCCACTTTTCAACCTATAACACTAGAGCATTTTAGAAGTCTGGAACATTCCCTCTGCTTTGTTGCTCCACTACCATTATATGCTTGCTCCTAATCTGCTTCCTCCCTAGCTGAATGAGTCATTCCAGCCAGAAAACTTCACCTTCAAGAAGTTCATGCTGCTTTTAAGAAATGCTATATCGCTTTATTTCTTGCTCTCCTTGCATGAAGCAGGATCCCCTGCTGAGGATACAGTCACTCAGCAATGGACTTAGCACCAGCTGCATGTCACAATTTTGGAAATGGGCAGAAAATCCAAGGTTTGCATACTAGATGTCTTCCTATAGTTACATTGTCCAGACCCCTATATGACTCTGCCCTTGGTGCTTTTCACTTAACCTGCATATTCACAATTGAGATCTATTTATTTTTTGCTCGTAAAATGCAATTAAAGAATAGGTCAAAGATGATCTAATAGAATGCTGGAACAGGCTGGAGTTCTGCATTTCCAAAAGTGTACTTCTGAATGGCATTTGAAAATACTTGGACAAACTGAAAGACCACCTGCTATCGTCATATTTAGTTTTGTTTATATTCCAATACATTCAGTAGAATAACTCTGTTCCAATGGTGTGTTGGGTGTTCAAGATGTCATTGTTTGGTGGGATGAAAGGAAGCTTTGAAGGGCCAGCAATGCAGTAGGTAAGCTGCTCCTCCACAATTGTCAATTTTTGTTCTTGTGTGAATGCTTGTATGCCAGACAAAAAAAAAGCATATAAAGCTTCCACAGTGGAAACTTATGTTGTGTCAGATTTTTCTTTCAATGCTTGCATTCAAAGGACTTTTAAATATGAATGTAGCAAATCCTAGATCTTAAAAGATTGTTAAAAAGCAAAATACTGGTCTAGATCTTACCAGATAGAAAACAAGGCACACTGTTTTATAGGTTCCTGTAAAAAGACAGGCAGTTCAGTAGATCAAGAGATATTCCATGAGTTTTGACTGTCCAGAAATTTCAGGTCAACTTTATGTAACTTTACTATTTTTTTCACTCCAATGCCATCTCACCCTGAGCTGCTCTGCTGATTTTAGCAATGTGCTAAATTTCCATATTAATTGCTCGTTAAACTTACTGCAGAAATTAGGGCTAGTAATTAAAAAACATAAGTACCCTTTTAATAATGTGATAAATGCCAATCCACCTCTTTGGTCTAGAAGGCAATAATTAAACTATTCAGTCTTATTCAGGCATATTGTAGATTATCATAAAGCATTCAAATTTTGAGGTTATTACCTTTCTGGACTTTTTTCCCTCTATCTTTTAATCCAATCTTCCTTTCCCATTGTTTTTCTTCTTGTGCCTGCTCTGACTGTATTTTGCATTTGATAAAAAGCAGAAGAACTATGGATGCTGTAAATCAGAAATGAAAACAGAGATTGCTGGAGAGGCTTAGCAGGTTTGGCAGCATGGCTGGACAAAAATCAGAGTTAATGTTTCGGGCCTAGTGACCCTTCCTCAGAACAGTTCTGTGGACAGGTCACTTGACCCAAAATGTTCACTCTGATTTTTCTTCACAGATACTGAGCTTTTCCAGCATTTTCTGTTTCTGTTTTGCATTTCATGTCTGCCATACCTCTGTTTATTTATTGATTCTTAAATCTAAGTAATTAAGATGAAATATTGTTAGTACTATCATTCATCAGCTTCCCGTTGCACTCACCACAGCATTAACGGCTCATATTTCCAGATAACCACAACACAATTCTTTTCAAGGTGAAGGGTATGGGAACAGTCTATCTAATGGTGCAGACCATGAGATGTCTGGCCAAAACAAGATTTGATCCATTAGTAACTTATCCCAAACCTTACAGTTAAGTATATGAATCATAAAACTATATGTTGCATTCAAACCAAATGTACACTTGCATGTATGGATGTAGAATCCGAACATAAGTTCACTTTTTTGACATTAAACCATCAAATGTAAACATTTGGCAATAATCTAAGTCACACTTAAGGTGCAGCATCTCTCAACAAGAAGTTTTGTGTTCAAGTCTCTCTACAGAACTTGATAGCAATAAAGGTTCTCTTTGTAACATGGTCAAATGCGTTGATTACCAGTTCTGAAGAAGGATCACTGGACCCAAAACATGAACTCTGACTTCTCTTCACAGATATTTCCAGACCTGCTACGTTTTCCCAACAATTCATTTTTATTTGAGGTTTATTGGTAAACCCTTCCAGCACACCTATGACAGTCAACCAAGGTGGGAAGGTTTCCTGGTCAACCAGGCTATTGTTCCCAATAAACAGGAGAGATTGGCAGGAAGAAGGGTATCTGGCTCTAAAACCAGCTAACAAATCCAAAATAATGGTTGACACCTAGGTGATCATCCAACATTGTGGTGATCCCATGTAACATGGGAAAAGCCTGGAAGAAAATGAAGTTATACCTGAGGGTGGTTTTTTTTTAAGCTTTATAAGTAATGTAGGGGAGCAATTATGCTGTTCCACCAGGATTTTTGTCCATCTTCCAAAAATGTTAAGCAAAAATTATTTTCTCTCAAGTTAACCTGAAATTTGATGCACCAACCATTTATTATTCCTCTTATTCAGAGTCCTAGATAAACTTTACTTCCTCATTTTTAACATGCATCCAGAATATAGAGGAGCCAAGTTCATAATATTGGTGCATATATTGGAAAATGGTATGAATAAAACTTAAATTTGCTTCAACAATAAAACCTAAAAACATTTCAAACCAGTTCAACTGTTAAGAATTACAAGGTGACTCGTATACAGACTAAGACAATTCAAAGTTAAATACAAGGTAGCAAACTATGACAAATGTGTGCATTTACTCTTGGGGAACATTTACCTGGCTTTTGTTAATCATTCATATGAGCATCAAGGGGTTCTTATGAATTACTTACATTTATGATCAGGATAACTCCCTAATCATCAAATCCTGGGATCAATTTTAACTTTCAGATATAGAACAAGAAAAGTGTCACTGAGCTCATAAGCAGACATTAGAATGAATCTGCCAATTCAGAAAGATATGATTTGGAGATGCCGGTATTGGACCGGGGAGCATAACCACCTGATGAAGGAGCAGCACTCCGAAAGTTAATGGTTCCAATTAAACCTGGTGTTGTGTGATTTTTAACTTCAGAAAGATAGGTGTTCAGCAAGTGTGTGTAGAAACATTTAGAAGTTTAGGAAGACAATTTAGCAACTTAGGACCAAAACAATTCAAGTATAGCCATTCATGATTGAACAGTGGAAAGCAGAGGTGTGAATGAAGAGAGTATTGCTGAAAGAGCTCAGAAATCCCAAAAGGTTGTAGGGCTGATGAAGATTACATAGGAGTCAGCTGATACGAGGGGGCATAGCTTTAAATTAAGGGGAGGTCAGTAGAGGACAGATGTTAGGGGTAGATTCTTTACTCAGTGAGTCGTGAGTTCATGGAATGCCCTGCCAGTAACAGTGGTGGACTCTCCCTCCTTATGGGCATTTAAACGGGCATTGGATAGGCATATGGAGGATAGTGGGCTAGTATAGGTGAGGTGGGCTTGGGTCGGCACAACATCGAGGGCCAAAGGGCCTGTACTGCACTGTATTTTTCTATGTTCTATGTTCTAGGAAAGGATAACAACATGGAGGGGTTTGAAATTTTTTTAATCAAATCATTGAAGGACTGAAGTTGAAATAGTTATAACAGGGTGCCATAGCAACAACCACTGAAACATCTGCAACACAGATTCTTAAATACTGCAAGGTGCTTCACAGAAGAGCAATTAAAAAGAAGTGACAGTTGGCCAAGTAGAGTAAATCACAGATTTGGACACAAGTTAGATTTTAAGTGAGATAGTGTGTTGAGATGTGGGGATGGGTGTTACATAAGGAAAGCATTCCAACAGCTGGAATACAAAGCTGGAGGAGGTTAGAGGTGAGATAGTGCACGGTCTCACTTACACCCACACACACACACACTCACTCACATACACACACACACACACACACACACACACACACTCACTCACTCACACACCAACACACACACACGCACTCACTCACTCACACACCAACACACACATACATCCCAACCCCAACACACACGCCCACACACTTACCCACAAACACACCCACACACACATACACCCACACTCACTCCAACACACATGCCCACACACTCACCCACAAACACACTTACACACACACACCCACACACACCACCTACACACACACACACGCCCACACACACACACTTACACACCCAACACACGCACACCCCAACCCCAACACACACACCCACACACTCACCCACACACACATATACCCACACTCACCCCAACACACGCGCCCACAAACTCACCCACAAACACACTTACACACACACACCCACACACACCACCTGCACACACACACACCCACACACACACACACCCACTCACACAAACACACAGATCACTCCATCCATGCACACAGTCCCACCCACATGCGCACAGTTTTGGGAGGCTGAGTGCCAAAATAGATGAATGACGATAGGATTATGGAAGCTACCGCAGATTTAGTTGATTAGTTGGTTTATATTTCATTGGTAAACCTTTAACAAAGCCAAGTAAAATGTTTGGTTCCTTTAGACAAGTTAATAATTCATCAAGCAATTTGAAGTCTGGAGGATAATAACCTGTAGCATGTATTAACCGAGTGCATTACTTTAAACTGACCTATCAACAGTTCAATAGCTCAATTGAAGTCATTGCTGCATGAAGGTAGGATCAATAGAATTATAACCTAAGATGCTTCTCGGTAGAGCTTTTTCATCTGATTACAGTTTTAATTGTTTTACTGATTCAGAGAACACTGTTTACTTTGGGATATTTATAGATTCAAATCTAAAATTAAGACAATCTTGATTGAAGACTGGAAGTACCTCCACATGCTATCCTAATTGAAGAGAAGAAGCAGTTGACAATGTAGTAACAACCTGGTTCAATCTCAACTTAGTCCATTCTCTTCTTCCTCTCCAACCATTGCAAGGGGAACCATTGACTGTCTCTTCATTGTACCTAGAGTCTAGCTTAGTGTGATGCTGGAAAAGCACAGCAGGTCAGGCAGCATCCGAGGAGCAGGAAAATCGACGTTTCGGGCAAAAGCCCATCATTCATTCCTGAGGAAGGGCTTTTGCCTGAAACGTCGATTTTTCTGCTCCTCGGATACTGCCTGACCCGCTGGAATTTTCCAGCACCACTCTAATCTAGACTCTGATCCCCAGTAAGTGCAGTCCTCACTTTTGCCCTTCATTGTACCCAGTTTACTCCCCTCTTCCAGATGAAAGCCCATCATTGCAGACAGTGAAATTTGGGATACTGCACAGTCAAGGGCACAGATACATGGTCTGTGGCTGCAAGTGAGACTCCAGGATGGTGGGTTGCCTCCCTGATGTCAGAGTCAATGATATCTCTGAGTGACTATAGGATATGCTGCAATGGATGGATGAGCAGCCAGATATCATGACCCATATTGGTATTATCAACATAGGTAGGAAAAGAGGTGAGGTCCTGTGAAGGGATTTTAGCGAATTATGTAGAAAATTGAAAAGCAGGACATCCAGGTTTCAATCTCAGAATGACTTCCTGTGCTACATGCTCATGAAATCAGAAATAGGAAGATAACAGTTGAATGCGCAGCTAAGGAGCTGATGTAGGAGGGAGGTCTTCGGATATCTGGATCATTGGGTTTTATTCCAGGACAGAGGAATCTTTACAAGAAGGACAGGTTGCACCTAAACTGGAGGAACACCAATATCATTGCAGGAAGGTTTGCTAGGGCTACTCTGGGTGGTTTAAACCAGAGTGGCAGGGAGCTAGGAACCAGAGCAGGGGATCAACATGTGGACAGATCGAGGTGTACGTCAACATGAAGTTAATTAAGTCTAGCAGGAAGAATAGGCAGGGACAGGTTAATCAACACTGCAGGGCTGTCAGTCTGAGATTCATTTATTGTAACGCAAGGAATATAACAGGTGAGGCAGATGAGTTTGGAACCTGGAGTGGTACATGGAGCTATGATGTTGCAGCCATTACAGAAACTTGATTCAGAGAAACGCAAGTTGGCCAATTCAAAGGTTCAGGGTTTAGATGTTTTAAGCAAGTTAGAGAGGGGTGTAAACAGTATGGGGGAGTTGCAACACTGATTAAGGAGATTGTCACAGCTGCCCGAAGACAGGATATTTTAGAAGGCACATGTACTGAGGCCACAAGGATTCAACTCAGAAATACGGCAGATGCAGGGGAGAGAGTGAGCCCAGTGTGGGATGCTGAATGAGCCCAGTGCAAGAGACAGAATGAGCTCAGTGTGGGACACTGAACGAGACCAATGCAGGGGAGAGAATGAGCCCAGTGTGGGAGACAGAATGAGACCAATGCAGGGGAGAGAATGAGCCCAGTGTAGGGGAGAGAATAAGCCCAGTGTAGGGGAGAGAATGAGACCAATGCAGGGGAGAGAATTAACCCAGTGTAGGCAAGATAACGATCCCAGTGCAGGGGAAAGAGCAAGCTCAATGCAGCGGAAAGAGAGAGCCCAGTGCAGGGGAGAGAGTGAGATCAGTGTGGGACACTGAATGAGTCCAGCGCAGGAGACAGAATGAGCTCAGTGTGGGACACTGAACGAGACCAATGCAGGTGAGAGAATAAGCTCAGTGTAGGCAAGAGAACGAGCTCTGTGCAGGGGAGAGAGTGAGCCCAGCACAGGGGAGAGAGCAGGCTCAGTGCAAGGAAAGAGCAAGGCCAGTGCAGTGGAGAGAGAGAGCCCGTGTGGGACACTGAACTAGCCCAGTGCAGGGGAGAGAATGAGCTCAGATTTGTAGACAGAATGAGACCAAGCAGGGGAGAGAATGAGCCCAGTGTAGGGGGGAGAACGAGCCCAGTGCAGGGCAGAGAATGAGCCCAGTGCAGAGGCGAGAGTGAGCCCAGTGCAGAGGCGAGAGTGAGCTCAGTGCAGGGGAGAGAGTGAGCTCAGTGTGAAGAAGCGATTGAACCCAGTGCAGGGGAGAGCATGAGCCCAGTGCAGGAGAGAGAATGTGCTCAGTGTGGGAGACTAAATAAGATCAGTGCAAGAGACAGAATGAGCTCAGTGTGGGACACTAAACGAGACCAGGGCGGGGGAGACAATGAGCCCTGTGTGGGAGACAGAAGGAGACCAATGCAGGGGAGAGAATGAGCCAAGTGTCGGGGAGAGAATGAGCCCAGTGTGGAGACTGAATGAGACCACTGCAGGGGAGAGAATGAGCCCAGTGTAAGCGAGAGATTGAGCCCAGTGCAGGGGAGACAACAAGCTCAGTGCAGGGGAAAGTGTGATACCAGTGCAGGGGAGAGAGTGAGCTCAGTGTGGCACACTGAACAAGACCAGTGCGGGGGAGGGAATGAGCCCAGTGCGGGGAGAGAATGAGCCCAGTGCAGGGGAGAGAGTGAGCTCGGTGTGGGACACTGAACGAAACCAGTGTGGGGGAGAGAATGATCCCAGTGCGGGGAGAGAATGAGCCCAGTGCAGGGGAGAGAGTGAGCCCTGTGTAGGGGAGAGAGCAAGCTCAGTATGGGACACTTAACGAGACCAGTGCAGGGGAAGGAATGAGCCCAGTGCAGGGAGAGAGAGTAAGCCCAGTACAGGGAAAGAGCGGGCCCAGTGCAGGGGAGAGATTGAGCTCAGTGTGGGACACTGAACGAGCCCAGTGCAGGGGAGAGAATGAGCTCAGTGTGGGACACTGAACGAGCCCAGTGCAGGGGAGAGAATGAGCTCAGTGTGGGACACTGAACGAGCCCAGTGCAGGGGAGAGAATGAGTTCAGTGTAGGGAGAGAATGAGCCCTGTGTAGGGAGAGAATGAGCCCTGTGTAGGGGAGAGAGCAAGCTCAGTGTGGGACACTGAACATGCTCAGTGCAGGGGAGAGAATGAGCTCAGTGTGGGACACTGAACGAGACCAGTATGAGGGAGAGAGCAAGCCCAGTGCAGGGGAGAGAGTGAACCCAATGCAAGGGAGAGAGCTCAGTCCAGTGCAAGGGAGAGAACGAGCTCAGTGTGGGACACTGAACAAGACCAGTGCAGAGGAGAGAATGAACTCAGAGTTGTAGACAGAATGAGACCAAGCAGGGGAGAGAGTGAGCCCAGTGCAGGGCAGAGAATGAGCCCAGTGCAGAGGCGAGAGTGAGCCCAGTGCAGAGGCGAGAGTGAGCCCAGTGCAGGGGAGAGAGTGAGCTCAGTGCAGGGGAGAGAGTGAGCTCAGTGTGAAGAAGCGATTGAACCCAGTGCAGGGGAGAGCATGAGCCCAGTGCAGGAGAGAGAATGTGCTCAGTGTGGGAGACTAAATAAGATCAGTGCAAGAGACAGAATGAGCTCAGTGTGGGACACTAAACGAGACCAGGGCGGGGGAGACAATGAGCTCTGTGTGGGAGACAGAAGGAGACCAATGCAGGGGAGAGAATGAGCCAAGTGTCGGGGAGAGAATGAGCCCAGTGTGGAGACTGAATGAGGCCACTGCAGGGGAGAGAATGAGCCCAGTGTAAGCGAGAGATTGAGCCCAGTGCAGGGGAGACAACAAGCTCAGTGCAGGGGAAAGTGTGATACCAGTGCAGGGGAGAGAGTGAGCTCAGTGTGGCACACTGAACAAGACCAGTGCGGGGGAGGGAATGAGCCCAGTGTAGCGAGAGAGCGAGTCCAGTGCAGGGGAGAGAGCAAGCTCAGTGCAGGGGAGAGAATGAGCTCAGTGTGGGACACTGATCAAGACCAGTGTAGGGGAGAGAATGAACTCAGTGTTGTAGACAGAACGAGACCAAGCAGGGGAGAGAATGAGCCCAGTGCGGGGGAGTGAATGAGCCCAGTGTAGAGAGAGAATGAGCCCAGTGCAGGGCAGAGAATGTGCCCAGTGCAGGGGAGAGAGAGAGTTCAGTGTGAAGAAGAGATTGAACCCAATGTAGGGGAGAGAATGAGCCCAGTGCAGGGAGAGAGAGTAAGCCCAATGCAGGGGAGAGAGTGAGCCCAGTGTGGGACACTGAACGAGCCCAGTGCGGGAGAGAAAATGAGCTCAATGTGGGACACTGAATGAGCCCAGTGCGGGGGAGAAAATGAGCTCAGAGTTGTCGACAGAACGAGACCAAGCAGGGGAGAGAATAAGCCCAGTGTAGGGGAGAGAGCAAGCTCAGTGCAGGGCAAGAGCGAGCCCAGTGCAGGGGTGAGAGAGAGCCCGTGTGGGACACTGAACAAAACCAGTGTGGGGGAGAGAATGATCCCAGTGCGGGGAGAGAATGAGCCCAGTGCAGGGGAGAGAGTGAGCCCTGTGTAGGGAGAGAATGAGCCCTGTGTAGGGGAGAGAGCAAGCTCAGTGTGGGACACTGAACGTGCTCAGTGCAGGGGAGAGAATGAGCTCAGTGTGGGACACTGAACGAGACCAGTATGAGGGAGAGAGCAAGCCCAGTGCAGGGGAGAGAGTGAACCCAATGCAAGGGAGAGAGCTCAGTCCAGTGCAAGGGAGAGAACGAGCTCAGTGTGGGACACTGAACAAGACCAGTGCAGAGGAGAGAATGAACTCAGAGTTGTAGACAGAATGAGCCCAAGCAGGGGAGAGAGTGAGCCCAGTGTAGAGAGAGAACAAGCCCAGTGCAGGGGGGAGAACGAGCCCAGTGCCGTGGAGAGAACAAGCCCAGCGCGGGAGAGAATGAGCCCAGTGCAGGGGAGAGAATGAGCCCAGTGCAGGGGAGAGAGTGAGCCCAGTGCAGGGGAGAGAGTGAGCCCAATGTGGGAGACTAAATAAGATCAGTGCAAGAGACAGAATGAGCTCAGTGTGGGACACTGAACGAGACCAGGCCGGGGGAGACAATGAGCGCTGTGTGGGAGACAGAAGGAGACCAATGCAGGGGAGAGAAGGAGCCAAGTGTCGAGGAGAGAATGAGCCCAGTGTGGAGACTGAATGAGACCAATGCAGGGGAGAGAATGAGCCTAGTGTAAGCGAGAGATCGAGCCCAGTGCAGGGGAGAGAGCAAGCTCAGTGCAGGGGAGAGAATGAGCCAAGTGCCGTGGAGAGAACGAGCCCAGCGCGGGAGAGAATGATCCCAGTGCAGGGCAGAGAATGAGCCCAGTGCATGGGAGAGAGTGAGCTCAGTGTGGGGGAGAGAGTGAGCCCAGTGTGAAGAAGAGATTGAACCCAGTGCAAGGGAGAGAATGAGCCCAGTGTGGGGGAGACAGTAAGCCCAGTGCAGGGAGACAGAGTGAGCCCAGTATGGGATTCTGAATGAGCCCAGTGCAGGGGAGAGAATGAGCTCAGTGTAGGTGAGAGAACAAGCCCTGTGCAGGGGAGAGAGTGAGCCCAGTGTGGGACACTGAACGTGCCCAGTGCAGGGGAGAGAATAAGCTCAGTGCAGGGCACAGGATGAGCCCAGTGCAGGGGAGAGAATGAGCCCAGTTCAAGGGAGAGAATGAGCCCAGTGCAGGGGAGAGAGTGAGCTCAGTGTGGGACACTGAACGAGCCCAGTGCGGGACACTGAACGAGCCCAGTGCGGGGGAGAGAATGAGCTCAGAGTTGTAGACAGAATGAGACCAAGCAGAAGAGGGAGTGAGCTCAGTGTGGGGAGAGAATGAGCCCAGTGCAGGGGAGAATTAAGCCCAGTGCATGGAGGGAGAGTGAGCCCAGTGCAAGGGAGAGAATGTGCTCAGTGTGGGAGACTAAATAAGATCAATGTAAGAGATAGAATGAGCTCAATGTGGGACACTGAACGAGACCAATACAGGGGGGAGAATGGGCCCATTGTAGGGGAGAGAACAGGCCCAGAGCAGGGGAGAGAGTGAGCCCAGTGCTGGAGAGAGTGAGCTCAGTGTGGGACACTGAACGAGCCCAGTGTGGGGGAGAGATTGAGCTCAGTTGGTGAGACTGAACGAGACCAATGCACGGGAGAGAATGAGCCCAGTATAGGGGAGAAAATGAGCCCTGTGTAGGGAGAGAACGAGCCCAGTGCAGGGGAGAAAGTGAGCCCAGCGTAGGGGAGAGAATGAGCCCAGTGTAGAGAAAGAACAAGCCCAGTGCAGTGGAGAGAGTGATCCCAGTGTGGGGGAGAGAGTAAACCCAATGCAGGTGAGAGACCAAGCCCAGTGCAGGGGAGCAAGTGAGCCCAGTCCAGGGGAGAGAGTAAGCCCAGTGTGGTGAAGAGAGTGAGCCCAGTCCAGGGGAGAGAGTGAGCCCAGCGCAAGGGAGAGAGCAAGCTCAGTGCAGGGAAAGAGCGAGCCCAGTGCAGGGGAGAGAGAGAGCCCGTGTGGGTCACTGGACGAGACCAGTGTGGGGGAGAGAATCTTAGTGTGGGACACTGAACGAGCCCAGTGCAGGGGAGAGAATGAACTCAGTTTGGGACACTGAACGATCCCAGTGCGGGGGAGAGAATGAGCTCAGAGTTGTAGACAGAATGAGACTAAGCAGGGGAGAGAATGAGCCCAGTGTAGGGTTGAGAATGAGCTCAGTGGAGGACACTGAACGAGCCCAGTGTAGGGGAGAGAATGAGACCAGTGTAGAGAGAGAAAAGCCCAGTGCACGGGAGAGAGTGAGCCCAGTGCAGGGGAGAGATTGAGCCCAGTGCAGGAGAGAGAATGAGCTCAGTGCTGTGGAGAGAACGAGCCCAATGAGAGAGAGAATGAGCCTGGTGCAGGATACAGAATGAGCCCAGTGCAGGTTAGAGAATGAGCACAGTGCAGGGGAGAGAGTGAACCCAGTGCAAAGGAGAGAGTGAGCCCAGTGTGGGACACTGAACGACACCAGTGTGGGGGAGAGAATGAGCCTAGTGTGCGAGACTGAATGAGACCAATGCAAGGGAGAGAATGATCCCAGTGCATAGAGAGAACATGCCCAGTGCAGGGGAGAGATTGAGCTCAGTAGGGGAGACTGAATGAGACCAATGCAGGGGAGAGAATGAGTCCAGTGTAGGGGAAAGAGTGAGCCCAGTGCAGGAGAGAGAGCAACCCAGTGCAGGGGAGAGACTGACCCCAGTGCAGGGGAGAGACCGAGCCCAGATCAGGGGAGAGAGTGAGCACAGCGTGGGGGAGAGAATGAGCTCAGTGTGGGACACTGAATGAGACCAGTGAGGGGGAGCGAGTGAGCCCAGTGTGGGGGAGAGAGTGAGCCCAGTGTGGTGGAGAGAGTGAGCCAAGTCCAGGGGAGAGAGTGAGCCCAGTGCAGGGGAGAGAGCAAGCTCAGTGTGGGACACTGAACGAGCCCAGTGCAGGGGAGAGAATGAGCTCAATGTGGGACACTGAACGAGACCAGTGCAGGGGGGAGAATGGGCTCAATGTGGGACACTGAACGAGTCCTGTACGGGGGAGAGAATGAGCCCAGTGCGGGAGAAAGAGTGAGCCCAGTGCATGGAAGAGAATGAGCTCAGAGTTGTAGACAGAACGAGACCAAGCAGCGGAGAGAATGAGCCCAGTGTAGGGTCAAGAATGAGCCCAGTGTAGGACGCTGAACAAGCCCAGTGTAGGGGAGGGAATGAGCCCAGTGCTGAGAGAGAACAAGCCCAGTGCTGAGAGAGAACAAGCCCAGTGCTGAGAGAGAACAAGCCCAGTGCAGGGGAAAGCGCGATCCCAGTGCAGGGGATGGACTGAGCCCAGTGCAGTGGAGAGAGTGAGCCCAGTGTGGGGGAGAGAGTGAGCCCAGTGCTGGGGAGAGAGTGAGCCCAGTGCAGGAGAGAGTGAGCCTAGTGCGGGAGAGAGAGTGAGCTAAGTGCGGGAGAGAGTGAGCCCAGTGCGGGAGAGAGTGAGCCCAGTGCGGGAGAGAGTGAGCCCAGTGCAGAGGAGACAGTGAGTCCAGTACAGGGGTGAGAGTGAGTCCAGTGCAGGGGTGAGGGTGAATCCAGTTCAGGAGAATGAATGAGTCCAGTGCGGGAGGCAGAGTGAGCCCAATGCAGGGGAGACAGTGAGCCTAGTGCGGGAGAGAAAGAGTGAGCCCAGTGCAGGGGAGAGAGTGGGCTCAGTGTGGGGAGAGAGAGTGAGCCCAGTGTGAGGAGAGAGAGTGAGCCCAGTGCAGGAGGGGAAGTGAGACCAGTGCAGGAGAGAGTGAGCCTAGTGCGGGAGAGAGTGAGCCCAGTGCGGGAGAGAGTGAGCCCAGTGCAGAGGAGACAGTGAGTCCAGTGCAGGAGAGAGATTGAGCCCAGTGCGGGTGAGGGAACAAATCCAGTGCAAGGGAGAAAGTGAGCCCAGTGTTGTGGTGAGAACGGGAAGAACACAGGGACAGAACAAGCCCAGTGCAAGGCAGGGAACAAATCCAGTGTGGGGGAGAGATTGAGCCCAATGCGGGGGAGAGAGTGAGCATAGTGTTGGGGAGCGAATATGCCCCGTGCTGGGGAAAGAACATGTTTACTGTGGGGGAGAGAGCGAGCCGAGTGCAGGGGAGTGAGTGAACCCAGTGCGGGGGAGAGAAGAAGCCCAGTACAGGGAGAGAGAGAACCCAGAGCAGGGATAGAATGGGCCAAGTGTGTGTGAGAGAGAGGAGGAGCCCCTTGCGGGGAGAAAGAGTACCCATTGCAGGGGATGGAATGGGCTCAGTGCAGGAGAGAGAGCGAACCCAGAGCAAGGGAAAGAATGAGTCCAGTACAGGGCAGGTAGTGAGCCAAGTGCGGAGAGAGAATGCACCCAGTGCAGGGGAGAGAGCATGCCCAGTGTGGGGGGCAGAGTCCAGTGCAGGGAGAGAACACGTCCAGTTCAGGGGAATGAATGAGCCCAGTGCAGGGGACAGAATGAACCCAGTGCAGAAGAGCGAGTGAGCCCAGTGCAGAAGAGAGAGTGAGCCCAGTGCAGAAGAGAGAGTGAGCCCAGTGCAGAAGAGAGAGTGAGCCCAGTGCAGAAGAGAGAGTAAGCCCAGTGCAGAAGAAGGAGTGAGCCCAGTGCAGAAGAAGGTGTGAGCCCAGTGCAGAAGAAAGAGTGAGCCCAGTGCAGAAGAAGGAGTGAGCCCAGTGCAGAAGAAAGAGTGAGCCCAGTGCAGAAGAGAGCACGAGCCCAGTGCAGGGAGAGAGAATGAGCCCAGTGCAGGGGAGAGTGCAAGTGGAGAACATGCCCAGTGTGGATAGAGAATATCCTCATTCTCGGAAGAGAATGAGTCCAGTACGAGGGAGAGACTGAACCTAGTGCAAGGGAGAGAAAAGCCCAGTGCGGGTGACATAATGAGCTCAGTGCGGGGGACAGAATCAGTCCAGTGTGCGGGACAGAACAAGTCCAGTGTGGGAAGAGAAGAAGCCTAGTGCTGGGGAGAGTGAAAGAGCCCAGTGCTGGGGAGAGAGAAAGGGCCCAGTGCTGGGGAGAGAGAAAGGGCCCAGTGCTGGGGAGAGAGAACAAGCCCAGTGCTGGAGGAGAGAATGATCCCAACGTGGGGAGAGAACAAACCCAGTGCAGGGGAGAGAAGGAGCCTAGTGCGAGGAGAGAACGAACCCAGTGTGGGGAGAGGAGGAGCCCAGTGCGAGGAGAGAATGAACCCAGTGTGGGGAGAGAAGGAGCCCAGTGCGAGGAGAGAATGAACCCAGTGTGGGGAGAGGAGGAGCCCAGTGCGAGGAGAGAATGAACCCAGTGTGGGGAGAGAAGGAGCCCAGTGTGGGGAGAGAGTTAGCCCAGCATGGGGGAGAGAGAGTGAACCCAGTGCAGGGGAGAGAGTGAGCCCAGTGTGGGGAAAGAAGGAGCCCAGTGTGGGGAGAGAATGAGCCCAGTGTGGGGAGAGAAGGAGCCCAGTGTAGGGGAGAGAGAGCGATCTCAGTGCAGGGGTGAGAAGGAGCCCAGTGTGGGGAGAGAGTTAGCCCAGCATGGGGGAGAGAGAGTGAACCCAGTGCAGGGGAGAGAGTGAGCCCAGTGTGGGGAGAGAATGAGCCCAGTGTGGGGAGAGAAGGAGCCCAGTGTAGGGGAGAGAAGGAGCCCAGTGCAGGGGGAGAGAGTGAGCCCAGTGTAGGGGGAGAGAGTGAGCCCAGTGTGGGGAAGAGAGAGTGAGCCCAGTGTGGGGGAAGGAATGAGCCCATGGCAGGGGAGGGAATGAGCCCATGGCAGGGGAGGGAAAAAGTCCAGGGCAGGGGAGGGAACAAGTCCGGCGCAAGGAGACAATGAGCCCTCATGGCAGTGCAAGCCCTCATGAGAAAAGCCAAGCACAGAGCATCTGCCAGGCCATGGCAAAAGAATAACTGTCATGTTGAACTTTTTAACTTTATTTCTCTTTGTTTTTACTTTGCAGCTAAGATTTGTGCCTAGGTATCTATGATGGCATTGGGAATGATGACATTTTCTACTTTTCTACTGCTGTACTCTTGTATCCCTGTACTTAGAGACACATGATAATAAATATTAATTCTACAACAACAAAACCTAATTCTAGTTTGGCCGCTGTGAATTATAATATGCTGCTTTCTATTGTTTAGCTTGAATTCAACTACATCTACTTTATTCTTTTGAGCTGTGTTAATAATTGCTGAGGGCTTATCTGTCCCAAAGACAGAGTTGAGACAGAATGATCTCTGTATTATCAGATTTGGAAAAGTGGCAGTTAGCACAGTCCCAGGGTGGCATAGGCCATCCTGTCATTAGAGAGAGAGAGAGATCAAGTGGCTAGTTCAACCGAAGGTTCACAACACCTCAAGTAAGGGTGGTGCTGAGAAAGGAACTCCTTCAGAGTGACCTCAGTCAGGACTGGCATTGAATTCCTGATGGTAGTGTTACATTAAATCACAAACCATCCACACCTAACCTAGCCTTACAGGACAGGTGATAATGATGCACTGAATGAAGCACTTTGTCTATCTGACCATGCCAAACTAGTTTTAGAGTCTGAAGGTTGTTTGTAAAGACAGCAGGTCAGGCAGCATTCAAGGAACAGGAAATTCGACGTTTCGAGCATAAGCCCTTCATCAGGAATGCTCATTCCTGATGAAGGGCTTATGCCCGAAACGTCAAATTTCCTGTTCCTTGGATGCTGCCTGACCTGCTGTGCTTTAACCAGCAACACATTTTCAGCTCTGATCTCCAGCATCTGCAGACTTCACTTTTTCCTCCTGTTTGTAAAGATACCCAGGAATCATTTAACCAATGAGGTATGTTTACCTGAGGTGAAGGAAACAGCACCAAAGGTTCAAGAGGAATGTTCTTTATAAAAACTAAATCGATAGGATCCATCATAGTTTTGGGTATCGGATTTGATCATTCCCTTGCAGCCTCCTGCTCTTCAGCCAGCAGGACCAGCAGATGGCAAATTGTAAGTCTTACTGCTGTACCACCTGACTACATACTTTTGTAAGTTGTTTACGAATTATTTGAAACTTACCATTGAATAGTTAAAACGCTTCGATGAACATACTCTGAATTGTTGCTTCTGGGAAGAAATCTGGAGAAATTTTAATCCTGGCCTCAAATGTAACATTTCTTAGCAAAGTAATTTTCTATGTCCTGTAGTTAAAGCATCTTTTATAACTCTATACTTGTTACATTAGATCCTTGAAGCAGGATATCACAATTAAATATTTATCAAACTTTACTTGTGCTTTTTCTCAAGCTCACACATTAACTGCAAATCAAATTAAAATTCTCCACACTATAAGAAGACAGATCCTTGGGTAAACTGAAATCTTGGATGACAGGTTTAATAGCAAAGCATTTGTAAGAGTTAATACACAGCTACTGTGAGAATGAAAATTGGCAAGACTCCCTTCCATGAGAAATTGATTTTCATATCTTTACACAGATATACTGCAGTACATGAATAAATTTATAATTATGATTCACTCTGTCAGAAATCTGTGTAATTTTCTGTTCCACTTGTTATCTTTCCAGAATGTTTTTCTCTGTTTATATAGCTATATTTCTCAGTTCAATACTATAAAGATAAAGATAATGCTGTATCTGGGAAGTTTTCAAGTGTCAATATTTAATTATCTGCTTGAACCCAAACTAATCAATTTGATAGTCCTGTAGTCCTGTCAATTGTAGTAAAACTGATGACCTTTAAACAACAATTCTGATTTAATTCCTTTGATCTGTAAGATGAAAATTTATCTAATTTTTGTTGATAACATTATTTGATTTTTTTTCAGTTTGAAATACAAGCTCTTATGTGATGATACAATGCATCTAGCCAAAAAGATTATAGACTTATGGTAAACCATACAGTTATATTTGTTTTTTTAAGACTGAACCGAGTAAACCTTCCTGGCTAATCTAACCATTGCCATACGGCTGCGGGTTATATTTGGAAAATGTGTAAAGGTGCAACAAATTTGTGTGCAAAAATAAAGCAAACATAGGCTAAATATACGTTCTTCTCCAACACTCAGCATATCTCCATGCTACTGTTAGTTTATTTTTGTGTTACAAGGGAGGAAATCCTTCCTTAAACTTGGCAACTTCAGTAAGTATGGCCTTCAGCTTCTCTGTGGATGAAATGCAACAACGGAAAGAAATGCTACGAAGTACAAAGGGAGGAAAAGGGTGAAGGGAGTGGTCTCACGAACCATGTGTTACGAGATGGCACTGGCAGAATGTCATCGGTACATTGCAGACTAACATTGACAAGCATGAGGTAGAAGAACTGTCACTGTTGCTTTTTCTCTATTGGGCATGAAGAGACTGATTGGCCCCGTGATACCTGTGAGCAGTGAAGAAATGGCTTTCAATGTCTGCCCCACGCCAAGCCGTAGACACAATTTGAGTAGGTTTGTAAACTGAGGTTGCCACTCTTTTGACATCTATTTGAATTCAGCGCCCTCTAGAGGAGAGCTGTGAATGACGTGACGGTTAAGCAAGACAGATGTGATCAATCAATCAGATTGAACTATCCTCACTAAGGTATGTGGATAATAAAAAGCAAGAGACAAAGTAATTTGATGTTAAATCATACCATGTAAGACAAAATGGTGTATAAAATGCTGCTAACTTTTTCAACTACATCAGGCTATACATAGAATATATAACATAGAACAGTACAGCAGAGAACAGGCCCTTCAGCCCACGATGTTGCGTTGACCATTGATCCTCATGTATGCACCCTCAAATTTCTGTGACCATATGCATTTCCAGCAGTCTCTTAAATGTCCCCAAAGACCTTGCCTCCACAACTGCTGCTGGCAACACATTCCATCTCTCACAACTCTCTGTGTAAAGAACCCGCCTCTGACATTCCCTCTATACTTTCCTCCAACCAGCTTAAAACTATGACCCCTCATGTTAGTCAATTCTGCCCTGGGAAATAGTCTCTGGGTATCGACTCTATCTATGCCTCTCATTATCTTGTATACCTCAATTAGGTCCCCTCTCCTCCTCCTTTTCTCCAATGAAAGAAGTCTGAGCTCAGTCAACCTCTCCTCATAAGATAAGCCCTCTAGTCCAGGCAGCATCCTGGAAACCTCCTCCGAACCCTCTCCAAAGCATTCACATCTTTCCTATAATAGGGCGACCAGAACTGGATGCAGTATTCCAAGTGCGGTCTAACCAAAGTTTTATAGAGCTGCAACAAGATCTCACGACTCTTCAACTCAATCCCCCTGTTAATGAAAGCCAAAACTCCATATGCTTTCTTAACAACCCTGTCCACTTGGGTGCCCATTTTAAGGGGATCTATGTACCTGCACCCCAAGATCCCTCTATTCCTCCATACTGCCAAGAATCCTATCCTTAATCCTGTACTCAGCTTTCAAATTTGACCTTCCAAAATGCATCACCTCGCATTTATCCAGGTTGAACTCCATCTGCCACCTCTCAGCCCATCTCTGTATCCTGTCAATGTCCCGCTGCAGCCTACAACAGCCCTCTATACTGTCAACAACATCTCCAACCTTTGTATCATCTGCAAACTTGCTGACCCATCCTTCAATCCCCTCATCCACGTCATTAATAAAAATTACAAACAATAGAGGCCCAAGGACAGAGCCCTGTGGAACACCACAAACCACAGATTTCCAGGCAGAATATTTTCCTTCTACTACCACTCGCTATCTTCTGTTGGCCAGCCAATTCTGTATCCAGACAGCTAAGTTCCCCTGTATCCCATTCCTCCAGACCTTCTGGATGAGCCTACCATGGGGAACCTTATCAAATGCCTTGCTGAAGTCCATATATACCACATCCACAGCTCGACCCTCATCAACTTTTCTCGTCATCCTCAAAGAACTCGATAATGTTTGTGAGGCATGACCTGCCCCTCACAAAGCCGTGTTGACTGCATTTAATCAAGCAATACTTTTCCAGATGGTCATAAATCCTATCCCTCAGAATCCTTTCTAACACCTTACAGACGACAGACGTGAAACTTACTGGTCTGTAATTGCCGGGGATTTCCCTATTTCCTTTCTTGAAGAGAGGAATTACATTTGCCTCTCTCCAGTCCTCATGTACGACTCCAGTGGAGAGCAAGGATGAAAAGATCTTCGCAAGTGGTGAAGCAATTGCATTTCTCGTTTCCCAAAGCAGCCGAGGACAAATCTGGTCTGGGCCTGGTGACTTGTCAATCTTAATGTTTGACAAAATTTTCAGCACATCAGCTTCCTCTATCTCTATCCATTTCAGCATGCACACCTGCTCTTCAAAGGTTTCATTCACTACAAAGTTGTTTATTTCGTAAAGACAGAAGGAAAAAACTCATTTAGGGCTTCCCCTACCTCCTCAGACACCACACACAAATTCTCTATGCTATCCCTGATTGGCCTTACTCTTTCTTTCACCATTCTCTTATTCCTCACATAAGTGTAAAATGCCTTTGTGTTCTCCCTAATCCGTTCTGCCAAGCCTTTCTCGTGCCTCCTCCTGGCTCTCCTCAGACCATTTTTAAGCTCCTTCCTCATCTGTCTGTAATCCTGTAGAGCTGAGCTTGACCCTAGCTTCCTCCACCTTATGTAAGCTACCTTTTTCCTTTTGATGAGAAGCTCCACCGCTCTCATCATCCAAGGTTCCTTTATCTTACACAGACCTCACTTTTTACTCCTTTATCTTACCACTTCTTGCCTGTCTCAGAGGGACATATTTATTCATCACTCGCAACAACTGTTCCTTAAACAGTCTCCACATGTCTATAGTGCCTTTACCATGGAACAATTGCTTCCAATCCATGCTTCCTAACTCATGTCTAATCGCATCTCTTCCCCAATTAAATATCCTCCCATTTTGCCTAATCCTCTCCTTCTCCATAGCTATGTAGAATGTGAGGCAGTCGTGGTCACTATCACCAAAATGCTCTCCCACCACAAGATCTGATACCTGCCCCGGCTTGTTTCCGAGCACCAAATCTAGAATGGCCTCTCCCCTTGTTGGCCTGTCAATGTGCTGAATTAGGAAACCCTTCTGAACACACCTTACAAAAACAGCTCCATTCAAATCTTCTGCTCGAAGGAGGTTCCAATCAATATTGGGAAAGTTAAAGTCACCCATTCCAACAACCCTACTACATCCACACTTTTCCAAAATCTGCCGACCTATGCTTTCTTCCATCTCCCTGCTGCTGTTGGGGGGCCTGTAGTTAACCCAAAAGAGGTGACTGCTCCCTTGCTATTCCTAATTTCCACTCGGTAGGCAGATCTTCCTCGACAATGGAAGCTTCTGAAGCTGTGATACCCTCTCTGATTGGTAGTGCTACACCCCCTCCTCTTTCTCCCCCATCCCTATTCTTTTTAAATGCTCTAAACCCTGGAACATCCAGCAACCATTCCTTCCCCTGAGAAACCCATGTCTCTGTTATGGCCACAACACCATAGCACCAGGTACTGATCCATGCTCTGAATTCATCAGTTTTATTCCTGATACTCCTTGCGTTAAAGCAAACACACTTTAACTGATCCCTTGGTTCCTTTCCAGAAAAATCCTTCCCACTAGCTGGTCTACCTCTTGCTATTGCCTCATCTGCATAAACTCTCACCTCCGGTATTCAGCTCAGGTTCCCACCCCCTGCCATACTAGTTTAAACCCTCTCGAACTACTTGAGCAAACATTCCACCCAGGACACTGGTCCCCTTCCAGTTCAGATGCAACCCATCCTTCTTGTACAGGTCCCACCTTCCCCAGAAGGCATCCCAATTATCTACATATCTGAAGCCCTCCCTCCTACATCAGCTGCGCAGCCACGTATTAAGCTGCGCCTGCTCCCTGTTCCTCGCCTCGCTATCTCGTGGCACCGCTAATAAACTAGAGAACACTACTCTGTTTGTCCTGCTTTGCAGCTTCCATCCTAACTCCCTGAAATCATTTTTTATACCTTCGATCCTTTTTCTGCCAATATATAACACGATTTCTGGCGGTTCACCCTCCCCTTTTAGAACCTTATACACCCGATCGGAGATGTCCTGGACCCTGGCACCAGGGATGCAACATACCCTCCAGGAATCCCGATCCTGACCACAAAATCTCCTGTCAATTCCCCTAACTATCGAGTCCCCTACCATGAGTATTTTTCTATTCTGCCCCCTTCCCTTCTTTGCCACAGTGTCAGGCCCATGCCAGAGAACTGACTGCTATGGCTTTCCTCTGGTAGGTCATCCCCCCCCAGCAGTATCCAAAACGGTATACTTATTGCTGAGGGGAATGTCCACAGGGGATCTCTGCACTGTCTGTCTGTCCCCTTTCCTCCCCCTAACTGTAACCCATTTATCCTTTTCCTGAGCCTTAGGAGTGACCAACTCCCGATAACTCCTCTCAATTACCCCCTCAGTCTCCCGAGTGATCCATAGTTCACCCAGCTCCAGCTCCAATTCCCTAACACAGTTTTCAAGGAGCTGAAGTTGGGTGCACTTCCCGCAGATGTAGCCAGCGGAGACGTGTGCCATGTCTTCCACCTGCAACATTCTGCAGGAGGAGCAAGCAACTGCTCTAGCCTCCATACCCGACTTAACTGAAAACGCACTCAGTACTAAAGTAGAAAGCTTAATTCAAGTTGCTATAAAATCAATAACAAACTTATATTCAATAGAGGAAGTTTAGAATGAACCTTACCTTATTAACTAATCTAATCTAAAAAAATCTAGGTTAGAGGAGGAGGGCGGGTGGGAGACACTACAGTTGTAGAGTCTCGGGTTTAGCCGCCTTGCTGATATATATGGTCACTGCTTTCCTCCCCGGCTGCCCCTTTGGTCCTCATCACTTCCCCCGCTGCTCCCTTTCCTTCTGTGAAAGGGAAAACACCACTGTCCGCTACCGGTAAGTAATTTTTTAAAAAAACTGCCTTACCTTAGCTGCAGTCTTCCGGGTTTGACTTACCTCCGCTGCTGCTCGCACTCAAAATGGCCGTTGGCGTCAAAGGAGTATTTATACTCACTGCTTTCCTTCCCGGCTGCCCCCGGTCCTCGTCACTTCCCCCGCTGCTCCCACTCCTTCTGTGAAAGAGAAAACACTGCTGTCCGCTTGCGGTAAGTAATTTTTTTTAAAACTGCCTTACCTTAGCTGCAGTCTTCTGGGTTCATCTTACCTCCGCTGCTGCTCGCACTCAAAAAAAAATACATGCAGGACTAGATATCCTCAATTTGTTTTCATTTATTCCCGGGATGTGGGTGATCCATACTAAGTCAGAGTTTATTTGTGATTACAATGGGATCTTGATCAGATGGGCTAATGAGCTGAGGAATGGAAGATGGAGTTTAATTCAGAGAAATTTGAGGTGCTGCATTTTGGACTGGCAATTCTGGGCAGGACTTATATACTTAATGGTAAAGTCCCAGGGAGTGATGCTGAACAAAGAGACCTTGAAGAGGTACAAAGCTCCTTGAAAGTGGAGGCGCAGGTAGTGAAGAAGGCATTTGGTGCGCTTTCTTTATTGGTCAGAGCATTGAGTACAGGAGTTTCAGTACTATGGGACATTGGTTAAGCCACTTTTGGAATAATGTATGCAATTCTGGTGTCCCTGTTATTGGAAGGACGTTGTGAAACTTGAAAGGGTTCAGAAAAGATTTACATGGATGTTGCCAGGATTGGAGAGAGTTTTAGAGAGAGCCTGAATGGACTGGGATTATTTTCCCTTAAACGTTAGAGGTGAAGGATGACCTTACAGAGGTTTATAAAATCATGAGGGGCTTGGACATGGTATTTTCTCCAGGGTCGAGGAGTCCAAAACTAGAGGGCATGTGTTTAAATTGAGAGGTGAAAGATTTAAAAGAGACCTAAGGGGCAACTTTTTCATGCAGAGGGTGGTGTGTGTATGGAATGAGCTGCCAGAGGAAATGGTGGAGGCTGGTACAATTACAACATTTAAAAGACATCTGGATGAGTATGTGAATAGGAAGGATTTAGAGAGATATGAGCCAAGTGTTGGCAAATGAGACTAAATTAATTTAAGATATTTGGTCAGCATGGATGAGTTGGGCCAAAGGATCTGTTTCCATGCTGTACATGTCTATGACTCTGTACTGAAGAGTTTGGCTGTCTCCCTCTCTCTCTACATGATTAAAAACTATTGCACATGAACGCTTTGAGATACATTGCAACATATAAAGGACATTACTTGTGTAAGTATGTAAAATTAACAATCGCCACAAACTATTCTTGGTTGGTAAAGGAAGGTGTTTTCACACATGGCACTAAAGATGAGTGAATTGGACAAGTGTCAGGATAAAAGGGACTCTATATGCAGCAGGAAAAGACCATCTATAGGAGAGTGTGTGAGTGTGAGAGAATGAGACAGAGTGAGAGAGTGAGAGGCGTCCAGATCAAAGCTACAAAAAAAAATTGAGCACTCTACAGCCTAGAACTTAATATAGATCACATAATATAACCCAAATTGTAATTCACTGTTCAGGATATTGAATAGCTTCTGAGAATTTAATAAACATGTCTTGGCTTTGTCTCAATTCACAACAAAGCTTTGCTGTCTAGTTTTTTCCTGCCTTGAAGGGGTACAACACCCTTTCAATCTTTACACTGCATTACAAAGTCTTGTACAGAAATAAAGAAACCACAGGTTCATTGTAATTTCTTCTTCAAAATTCAACATATCTCCATTCTAATGTTAGTCTGAGTTTGTATGTCACTTGTTAGCTCAGCTTGGATCAGTGGTCACTTTAGCAGCCACCACAGTTAACTTCAGCAAGTCTTCAGACCGTCCTTAATGAGAATGTAGCAGAGAATAGACGGCAAAGGACAAGTGGATGTAGGTCTCAAAAAATTGTTTCACATACCATGTGAAGGGCAATTGTTACATGTCACCAGGACCTTAAATCATACAGGAAAGGGCAGTCATAGTGATACACAGTTTATTCAGGGAATTGTGTTAGCTGTAGACTTCTCATGAAGGATTCTCTTCTTCACTTCATTTTCTTCACAACAACTCATCAGTTCAAAGTTTACCTAATTATTGTTCCTATAGGTATATGACTTTGCCATTTTTCGTCAGGTGAAATCCTTCCTTTTCCCAACTCTGATATAGTTTCAAGTCAGATGTTGTTTCCTGTAGTTTTGCACTGTAAACCTTGTAAATCTCATAACTGGTTCAAATATTTTAACAAGCAACTCAATTTTAGCTGTTAAAAACAAAATATTGCAGATGCTGGAAATCAGAAATAAAAGCACAAGGTGCGAGAGAAACTCAGCTGGTCTGACAGCATTTCTGTTTTTATTTTATGTTGCTGGTTAGTCATGTTGAACTGAGACGGTGCATGCTGAAAATCAGCAAAATTAGCCAACACCTAAGAATAACAGTTATCATTCAGGTTGCTAACTTCTCATTCAAAGTGGGAACCTGATGCTCTCAAGTCTCGTCCTTAATTGTGGATGATCAGTGACACCATTTTCTGTCTAGTTACTTTCCATATTGCATATTATGTTTAACTTGATGGCTTCACATTGATTATTCCTGTTAGTCTATGTCAAGAAGTGAATTAGTTTAGATGTTGCTTTCTTTGATGTCCTCCTTTGTGGAATATATTTGGCAATAAAGAGGTGTCCAAAAATGGATCTTAAACTGAAATGGCTTTTTCATCTAGGAAGCAATGTGGTAAGGGAGCTAAGGCCAGCTCTGGGAATGATCAGCAACAGCCCTGTTAAACAACTGACTACCAAATGGAATTTGACTAGTGTTAAGTAAAGAAGCTGCATTGTATTTTGATGACAAACTCTTCAATGTTGTCCCTTACAAGTGATCAGCTTGGGAGTGGATGCAGGTTTGCTGATTATTTCAGCCTCTACTTAAAAAGAATATTATTATAAATTAGAACTCTGCTGCACAGTCCCAATAGTAAAAAAAAATACTGCATTTGGGATGCTCACCTTTATTGGTCAGTACATTGAGTAGAGGAGTGGGGATGTCATGTTGTGGCCGTACAGCACATTGGATACACCACTTTTGGGATGCTACATTCAATTCTGGTCTCTCTGCAGTAGGAAAGATGTTGTTAAACTTGAAAGGCAGCAGAAAAGATTCACAAATATGTTGCCAGGATTGGAGGGTTTGAGCTAGAAAGAGAGGTTGAATAGGCTGGGCCTCTTTTCCCTGGAGCATGGGAGGGTGAAGAGTGATCTTATAGAGTTTTATAAAATCATGAGGGGCATGGATAGGGTGAATATCCAAGGGTAGGTGAATTCAAAACTAGAAGGTGTAAGTTTAAGGTGAGTAGTGCAACATTTAAAAGGGATCTAAGGGACAATGTTTTCATGCAGATGGTGTTGCGTATATGAAATGAGCTGCCAGAAGAAGTGATGAAGGCTGGTACAATTTCAGCATTTAAAAGGCATCTGGATGGGTAAATGAAATGGAAGGGATATAGGCCAAATGCTGACAATTGGGACTAGATTAATTTCAGATACCTGATCAGCATGGATGAGTTGGACCGAAGGGTCTGTTTCCTTGCTGTATGACACTATGACTCTACATTAAGACACACTCTGAAACACATTGTCAAGACTTCACTAACACTTAAGCAACACGTACTCTGTAAACTCTGAGAAATTGCCCAATAAAGTCATTGCTATGCTATTTTAAGCCATCTGGAGAAAGTTCCTTGTCATCAGCATCTTACCAGGGACTCTGCTTGGTCTGCAGGGGTAAGATGACAAGGCCAGGTAGAGCAGCATCAGTTACAGCAGAAGATTGGGTCAGAAGCATTAGGAGGCTGTGTATTCCATCCCCTTTATGACTACAGGGTCACTCACTTTCACTGAGATTGCTGAGTAGGACCTTTGCGATGTATCCAAAAAACTATCTCCATCAATCGATAAGCACTGTAATGTCTTGTTCAATACCAACCATAGCAGTCAACACCTTTACTGAAATTGTGTGTGATGAACCCATGCGTGCCACTGTCTGAACGTTGCTTTGTTTAGCGCTTGGGAGCAAAGTTGAATAGTTTCTGCTTCAGGCCTGATAATCATGAGAATCACAAAATAGCTCAAAATGGCATGATAATTCCAATCTTTCAAACAAGCATTTTTTCATGTGTCTTTGGAGTAGCATGCTAGATATTGAGCTCTGCTATTCCCAGAATTACACATTGTAAATATTTTAACAACGTATGCAAAAATTTGGATTTCCCTTGTTGTTTGGACACAGGCAAATGGAACATATGGAGCAGAGTTTCTGTACTTAACATGAATTGCTATTATTATTGTTAATAAACTCCAGCTACAAGTAACAACTAAAAGTATCAACATGCAATTCTATCCCTCGATACACACAGATAATCACAGAGAGATAAAAGCATCAGTGTTATGGATGGGTAGAGAAAATGACATGGGAAAAACTTCAATGGCCTCTGTTCATCGGGCTCTCTGAGATGATATTTTTGCTTGCCAGCACTTCAATCTGTCTTCTCCAGATATTTTTCACCTCCTCGAAGCAAGTGCAGACTAACTCGTTCACAAATGATAAAATTTCTGATTTATTGTTGAAAAGCAACAGCTTACAGCTATAGTGATTATCATGTGATTAGCCAGGTGGACCTTACAGAATATGTGTTCCCTGATTGGGACTGTTAATCTGGTCCAATCAGGGAGCCCTGGCTGACAGATATAAACAGGATTGTCACAGCATTGCCCTTTGATGTGAAGGGCACTGCTCGTCACTGGCCATCCGAGTGTTTTCCTATCTTCCTGGTGGTGGAAATTGAATAAAGATTCATGCACTGTGTGTCTCTCACTGTGTCTCACACCTGCACACACACTCACCATGGGTGCTGGGGAAAAATAAGCACTACCGCAGTTAGGCGGTAGTGTGAGGGTTAATAAGGAGAAACAAAAGAAAAAAATAAATAGGATTAAAAAAAGAAAAAAAAAATGAAATAGGAGATTTTGATGTGAAGGGCACTAAAAAGAATAAAAAGAAAAAAGTTTTTAAAAAATAAACAGGATTGTGAGGGCTCTCTAGCGGGAGTACCCCCCCCCCCCCCCTTTCTCTTGGGGATCTGGGGTGGAGGGTGCTGCACGCAGCGGTCCCCTGCATTCGCAGATTGCGGTGGTTCACGGACTCCCAGCCCAACTGCTTGTTCTGTGGCGCTGTGGAGTCCGTGGACCATGTGTATATTGGGTGTGGGCGTTTGCACTCCCTTTTTGATTTTCTTAAAAACCTCCTCCTCTGCTTTTTGTTGCACTTCAGTCCCACGCTCCTGATCTTTGGGCACCCAGTACGGAGGAGGGAGGGCAGGTCTGAAGACCTCCTCGTGGGTCTGCTCCTGGGCCTGGCCAAACTGCCCATAAACAGGTCCAAGCAGCGGGCCGTGGAGGGGGTCGTTAGGGCCGACTGCCTGTCCCTCTTCTGCGGTTACGTTAGGACCTGGGTGTCATTGGAGAAGGACCACGGGGTGTCCAACAACACCCTGGAGTTGTTCAGGGAGAGGTGGGTGCCGCAGGGAGTGGAGTGCATTATTTCCCCCTTCAACTCTATTTTGATTTAATCCGTGCCCTCCCCTTCACTGTTTGATCACACAGCATTGCCTTTTGTGAAGGGCACTGCCTGTCACTGGCCACTCGGGTGTTTCCTTTCTTCCTGGTGGTGGAAATTGAATAAAGATTCATGCACCTTGTGTCTCTCACTGTGTCTCATACCTGCACACACACAACATGGATGTTGGGGAAAAAACAAGCACTATTGCAGTTAGGCGGTAGTGTGGGGCAGAAATAAAGAAAAAAATGTCAGAAAAAAATTAATAAATAAACAGGATTGTATCCGGTCCAGAGTGGAAGAGTAGGTCAGAGGATCCCCTCATGGGTCTGCTCCTGGGCCGAGCCAAACTGGCCATAAACAGGTCCAGGAAGCAGGCCTTGGTCGGGGTTAATGCCTGCCTCTCTTCCGCGGTTACGTTCTAGCCTGGGCGACTCTGAGGAAGGAGCATGTGGTGACGAACAACTCCCTCGAACTGTTCCGGGAGAGGTGGGCACCACAGGGAGTGGAGTGTTTTATTCTCCCTCCAACTCTATTTTAATTTAATCCCTGCCCTCCCCTTCACTTTTTTGATCATGCAGCATTGCCCTTTGATGAGAAGGGCACTGCTTGTCATTGGCCACTTGGGTGTTTCCTTTCTTCCTGGTGATGGAAATAAGAAAAAAAGGGGGAAAAAAAACACAAGTGTCAGAAGTTCTGAACACTCTGAGAGCTGGCTCTGAGGAAGCTGGATCAGTGTCAAGGACTCTCCACATGTAAATAAAGGCTGAGTTGGGGACTGCATACCAGCCTCTGTGGAGTTATTTCAGTGTCAATGAGAGTGGGATTAATGATGTAACCATGCAAAAGTGCCTACTAGCTGAAGCTCAACTGGACTTCAAACAGGCACTGTAATTGGCTTTATCATTGGAAATGCGGCAAGTGGAGCATTGCAGGGTATTCCAATGGAAGTGGATACCCTCGCCAGGCCGACTGAGCTTCAGGAATACTACTTGAGTGGAAGCAACTGCAGATCCTCACTTAGGGCAGATGCTAAACAGAGGGGCTCTACGTCAGCTGATAGCAAAACCCCAACCAAAGCCAAACCTTAGGCAGATGATTAAAATTTACTTCAGTACCCATGATTTGGATGTGCCAGTGTTAGAAAATGTACAAAGTTAAAAATCACACAACACCTGGTTATAGCCTAGCAAGAAACACTAGCTTTTGCAGCTCTGCTCCTTCATCAGGTGGTTGTGGAATATAAGATTGTAAGACACAGAATTAATAGCACACATTTACAGTGTGATGTAACTGTAATTATAAATTGAAAAAGATCTGGATTGTTTGTTAAGTCTCTCATCTTTTCGAATGACCATGTTGGTTTCAGTTCTTTCATATGTAAACCTCAGAACTTCTTTTTAAAGTTACATTCTCAAGTGAACTTTAACAATAAGTGGCATGTCACCTCAGGTAATGCATTGAAGGTGTGAGGTGCCCTGTGTGAGGCTGGCTGTGCCCCAATGTGGACATTCAACATCAGACCTTCAGGTGACCATCCTTCAAGACAGACTTTGGGACAGGCAACAATGTAAAGTGGCCGAGCAGAAGCTGATAGGCAAGTTTGGTACCCATGGGGATGGCCTCAACTGGGACCTTGGGTTCATGTCGCACTACACACACACATATACCTCTTTACACTCACACTCACACACAAACATGTACACACACTCTTTCTCATACATTCACCACCCCCCCCCACCAACACACCCACCCACCCACATGCACACATATAAGTTTGTGAGGTGAATTTGTACTTGCAGAATTACATTTTATTTTGATCAAAAGCTGCATGAATCGACGTAAGCTTCTGTAAATTCCGTTTTTAGATTAGAATCAGTCTGAACATTGAGGCACAGACAGCCTCACACAGGGCACCTCACACCTTCAGTGCATTACTGGGCCGACATGACACCTATTGGTAAAGTTCACTTGAGAATGTAAACTTTAAAAAAAATGCTCTGGGGTTTACATCTGAAAGAACTGAAACCAACATGGTCATTCTAAAAGATAAGAGACTTAACAAACAATCCAGGTCTTTTTCAATATATAATTAAGTTACATCACACTGTAAACTTTTGCTATAAACCTTATATTCCACAACCACCTGATGAAGGAGCAGAGCTCCAAAAGCTAATGCTTCCAAATAAACTTGTTGGACTATAATCTGATGTTACGTGATTTTCAACTTCATTATCCAGGCTGGCAAGGCATTGTAGTTGCTGCCTGTATGTGGACTTGAGACAGCAAAAGAGTCCCATTAGACCTTGTAGACTGGTATTCAGGAGACTGCACTTCCTGGAAAGTCCATCTGCATCAAGTTTGAAACAGTTAAATTGCTTAGTAATATTGAAATCAGAACCAATCAAAGTAAATGTCTGGTTAAATGGTGACCCAGTTCTAATGGAGATCACTACTGGCATGGCCTCTTCAGTGGTCACAGAACCAGGCTTGAACAAAATTCATTCTGGTCTCCAACCCTTAAGTTGGCACAATGCCTTGGCTAGAGTGAGAACCTACATCAGCGAACCTTTACAGATTAAGGGAATAACTTTGGTCCCAATCTCTTATGAAAAGCAGCTTGTTTAGTTACCACTGATGTAGTAAAAGGTGTGGGCCAAACCTTGATGGGACAAAATGGGAGGAGAAACATAGACTGGCTCAACATTATTTGATTAGAAAATGATTGTCTGAGTGAAATCCTAATTAAATAGCTTGTCCAGGGGCTATCAAAGGAGCCAAGGCCACTTTGCATATTGACTAGAAAGCAATTCCATGATCCTGCAAGGCATGTCCAGTGTCATTTGCCTTGTGGGCAAAAATTGAGATAGAATTCTGAAAGCTGGCAGGCGCAGTAATCATTAAACTAGTCCAGGTTACGGAATGGGCAGCACCAGTTACAACGATTGTGAAGCCAGATGGCTCAGTTGCCTTTCTGGGGATTTTAAATAAACAGTGAAATGCTTTATGCAGATGGATAAATAGAGAATTCCTCACATATATCCAAAGCTGGTTGGGGGTCTGTCCTTCACGAAGCTAGACATTGTGGTTAGTTGAGGATTCCCAGAAGTGTAATATAATTAATACTTATAAGGGTTTGTACCAATATGCAAGACTGCCATTTGGAATATCATTACCCTGTCCAATCATTCAGCTGATAACTGAGAACATTTTCTCTCCCAGGTTGCCATTTATCTAGATGACATGCTAATACAGGAAAGAGCAATAAGGAATATTTAGAGAAGGTGGACATACTTTGGCTACAGGATCAACAAGACTGGGTTACACCCATTGGAAGATAAAGTGAGAGCCATCAAAGTGCCCTGGCTGCCATGTCTGTTATGGAGCTTAGGACTTTCCTTGAGCTAGTGAAAGTTACATTACAGAAAGTCCATACAATTGCTGACCTCCATCCTGGCACCTTTGTATCAACTCTTTGAAAAGCGTCAGCTTTGGAAATAGTCATTTAGCCAAGCCATAACTTTCAGGGAAGTGAATAAACAGCTATCATCCTCTAAGGTGTTGGTACACTATGATCCCAAGTGAAATCTAGTATTGACATGCAATGCCTCCCATACAGCATTAGCTCATAGGTGGCTCACTGTAGAGGAATACCCAATATTATATGCCTCCAGGACTTTGCCTAATGCAGGGAATAAATTGTCAAAGTAAGATCAGGGCTAATGAGGTATAAAGAAGGGCAGGTGTGACTGTCCTAAACAAGTGCATGCACCAAATGAAAACCGCAAACTCACAAAACAGTGGGTGCTAAACATGATCGGCTTCTCAACTGCATGTCTGACTGTTTTGGAACCTGTGGGTTCTTCCTTGGTATCAAGCGTTGAAGACACTTTGGAATCTGAGATGGACATGGTGCATGTTGTTATCTCAATGCCTTTACTGTCTGAAGAGGAGAATGAATTTCTTGCAAGACTCTTTGGGCACAGGAGGTGAGCTACTATGTATTCTATATCGCCCATGTCATAGGCAGAGTTAGAGGAATCTGGTGCTAAAATGCCCAAGGAGGGGCTACAAAAATAAAGAACCAGCCTTTGTCTCAGACTCCGAAGGGGTGGGATATAGTGATTATAACATGGACCTCATAGAATATGATTTCCGTGATTGGGGCTGTTAATCTGGTCCAACAGTGAGCCCAGGCTCACATATATAAACCAAAGTGTCAGAGGTTCTGTTCACTCTTAGGAAATTAGCTTTGAGGAAGCTGAATCAGTGTCAAGGACTCTCTATGTGTAAATAAAGGGGGACTTGGTGATAGGATACGGGCCTCTGTTTAGTTACTTCAACAACAACTGGTGTGAGATGATAACTAGCTTTCTTCAGGCTTTAGATATTTTATGCTGCAGAGACACACACCCCACCCCTTTCCAAAGGTCTGAGGGATTCTGGCAGTATTGCTTACGTACAATAGTTGTTCAGTTGCCTGGGAGCCAACCGTATAGTTGTTAATGGGCAGATGGCATCCACAACTGGCTGCAACTTCAAAAACCAATCAGCTACTTGTTGCTGGCTGAATCCCATCTGTACATACCTTAGTGTAGGCCCTATTGGTTGAATAAACAGTGAGTCTCAGTCACCCACTTTTAAAAAGTGCATCAATTTGTCATATAAGCACAGCTCCATACTATCCATTATCCAATGGTCTGGCAGAAAGAGTAGTCCAAATTTTGAAGGCAGGCTTAAAGAAACAGTCAAAATGTTCACAAGATGCCAAAGTGACCTGGTCCTATTGGATTTTAAGACTATCCCTCATACAACTAAAGTGTTAGCTTTTATTTAAAACAGTCCTTTTCCCATATCAGGGCACATTCAAAACTACAGAAAAATGAAAAAGTGCTGTCTTTACAATGTCTTATTTTTTCACAGCCAAATAGCACATGTTTTCACCACATGAAAAAAAATAATCACCACCTCTCTCTATTCTTTATTCAGAAAATGCTATTTCTCTTCATTCCAAATGTTTCTCCTTCAGGTAAAATTGCAGCGGTTGTCTTTTGGTCCAACAAACTTCATTTTGGATATGACACTGTCCTCCCCACGGACAACAGCAAAGAATTATCTTGTCTGCACTTTTACAACTATGAGTCATAAATTTTTATCGAGTAATCAATTCAGTTGTAGGATCTTTGCTGTCACAGTAGCCCTGGGAAACTCTGAGTGAGTTGCCTTCATCAAATGTTGTGTTACTTCTCAATATCCTTTGTTATTCTTTAGAGTACAAGTTAATATTGAGTTCTTTTTCACAGTAATACTCAAGGGCTTTTCAACTTTTCAACTTGCAATATGTGATGGCATCTTTCTTATGACTTACTTATAAGTATTGCCTTAAAAATATTTCCTCTCTTTCAATAAGCAGACATGCAACCATGGCTGTCCTATGCCACGTATTTGACATGCAACATTCCTTCAAATGTTGCACCTTTTACATCAGGAGAAAGAGGCAGTCATTGGGTGAAGCAATTCACCAGTGGGCAAATCGCTGCTATGCAATCAGCTGACCATTTTTTTTTGAAAATGGTGAGATAGTTGGGAAGGTCACTTGCATTTCTGCTTATCTGTTAGTAATTATGCATTTCAGCGGGTCAATCCCAGTGATGGGAGGGTGAGGGACAATGTGGCGAAGATGAATAAGAATAAATCCAAGGTACATGGAGCATTAGAGGTGGGGGTGGGGGTGGGAAAAATGTTTTTGAGGTGAGTTATAAACTAGAGGCTGAGGCCCAGCTTATTTGCAACTTTCTGAATTTAGATATTGCTTCCTCTGTCCCAGCAGCTAAACTCTGTTCTCTGTTGAAGAAATGTGTTTGACCTAAAAGTGGAGGCATGTGAGTGATCCAATGAGAAAGGAATGAAAGATTAGAAAATTTCAATCATTGCTTTCAGTGGATCCCTTTCTGGCCGGTACTGAGTAATCACTCAGTGCGCTAGTCCCCATGAGTTTCTATTTTGGGCTCCGTGCTCACAAAAGCTATTGTTACTTTCCAGGGATCTCTGTGAAAAGATCTGTCTAGGTCATAAAGATATACAGGGAAGAACACGCTATGGTGATATTAAAATATACTAAGAAGCAAATTGCAGTCCTTATCCTGACCTCTTGAAGCATGGCTTCTTACTCTGTCACACAATGCCCTGACTGAGGCCTTGTGTAGATACACAACAGCTCCTTCCTCCAATAAGGCCTTCATGGAGCAGATGATAAGCTTCCTCAAGATAAAGTTCCAATGCTTGGACTGGTCTGGGTGATGGGATGTTTGCCATGTATCCCTAGCATATTGTGCTCTACAGAATTGGAGCAGGCTGAGGGGAATGTGACAGATTCTGGAGTGATGGGAGAGCGACAGTAGTGTTCCAAGGTGCAAGATAACAACATTGAGCAGGAAAAACATCACCATCATCATGTTGGTTGCACCAAGCCAGATAGGAATTCATTGATCCCTGATTCCTAGAGATCTAAGTTGAGTGAAATCCTCATTCGTTAACTGCAAATTTGGATAATGCTAGAAAGGTAGGTCACCCTTTTTACAACTAAAATAAATGCAGGGTTTTGTTTGTTTGTTTTGTTTCTTAACTTCAATCATCCAATAGGAAAAGCATCTGAAGGCATTACAAAATCTGATTCTCCCTCATTCAGCCATGATGTGTGAAAATGGGCATTAGGGTAAGACTAGCACTCCATCAGACAAGATTCCAATATCCTGTGGTTATGGGTAGTGATGGGAGACTTTGTAGCTTCATTCTTTTAGCTGCAGCTAAAATGACAGTTCATCAGACAGTTGACAATGTAAAGGGCTAACATATTTACAAATGTGATATACTATTTACAGTAAAGAATCCCGGTGCTACCTATATTTCCTCAGAAGTTATTCTTTGTCCTTGCCCTCCTATTATGTTTAAGTACAGTCTGATGATTCATATCTGGCAAGCCCTAATGGCCATGGAATATTGGGCCAAGAATTCTGAGAATGTCTGGGTCCTGGAGCCAAAATCCTTATGAAAATGATCTGCCCAAATGCAGGCTTGCTTTCCACAAATTGAGTTCCCACTGGAACTAATTCTCTATGACTGCTTCCATGAAGACAGCCAAATCTATGCTTGCTGGATGGATCCAGCAAAGAACAGATAACATTGTTGGACCTCTCTAACCTGTGATCCAGTTTGCCAAGCATCTCCAACAAATCTGCTTGCTGTACTGTATCAGTTAATGCATTTTTATGAAGTTATTAATTATTGACAACATGGGATCCTCTCCTGCCTAAGAGTGAAGCAGATGCCTGGTCTCCAGCGGCCTCTGCATATTGACAACCTGCCACCTTTCTTCCTTTGCCAGCTGTGGAGATGGTGCAGTGAGGAGTTCACCAGAATGCACTTCTGAGTGTAATCTAAATAGAGTACCCACGAAGGTGACAGTATCTGAGCTTGTGGAGGGTGCTTGAAACACTATTTGCCAATGCTTCCTTTGAGAGGTCTGTGGGTCCGTCCTCAGAGGTGGAGAAGGAACTAAAGGCTTGAGGGCTGCTGTCTTGTAGCAGGATGACCTTTGGGATGCTGTTGGTGACTGTAGAAAATGAGAGTGAATAAGGTCAGCTGTGATTGTATTGAAGAGCAGAAATGAAATAATCCCACAAAGACTTGTATCCCATTGCCAAGTCACCCTTTATTTACACTTGTGTAGTACATGACACTGACCCAGGTAGCACAGAGCTGGATCCTCGAGTGAGCAGAACTCCTGGCACTCCTGTTTATCTCTGTCTGCCAGGACTCCTGTAATTGAACCAAGATAACAGCCCAATCAGGGAATTCATATTCTATGAGATTCAACTGGCTCATATTATTTCAATCATTACAGAGAAAGTTTAGAGGGGCTGAATCATCTACTGTTCTCCCTCGTTCTTATGTTAATAATATGTTCAGACTGGTGGCATAGGAAGAACAGTGAATCACATCACAAAGAATCTTCCTTGGGTGTCAGAACATGGTCTTAGCATCACTGCATGAGTAGTCATGGTTGTTTTCCCATGACCTCAAGGATCTTCTCTTCTGGGGTGAGGAGACAAATAGCTGCCACCTGTCTTAGCTCTTTCAGCCCAACTGTAGGCTACTTTCTCCAGTAATGAGGCAAAGGGAAAGATTCACTGAAGTGAAAGTGACTGGCACAATTGTTAGTATTGGTGCAGGTGGGAATAACAGTGGTGAGATCTTCCAAGTGAGTGATGAGAAAAGGCAGAGGGCAGGAAGGGTTAGAAGTTTGTGGGATGAGGCAAGTTAGAAACTATTTAAGGAAGATGCTGCAAGTAATTTGGACCATAAACCTTGTGGGATGGTGTGTGCAATGCCAGAGTTCGAGGGTATGTGAGGTAGCAAACATTGCAGCAGTGGGAGTGGTGAAGACGTGGAACAGAGGCTGCGAGTAAGGTAAATTTTCCTGTTAAAGCCTTACCTCGTGAATAGGTGGAGCAAAGGCTCTACAGAAGTGGATGCGAACATGGGGACTGCTGGGTATGTGAACTGACATATTAAGACTGTGGCTGAACCCGAGATACTACACGCATAGCGTCTTCCACCCATCTTCCTCCTCTAACCAAAAAAAAGATTCTGTGTGGAGAATTGGTAAGGTAAGGCTCTTTTTTATTTATACAAACGCTCTTGGCAATTTAGAGAAGAGGGAACGTAGGCTAGGGTAGCTGAACGTTCCTCTTGCAAGATTTGGGAGGTAAAGGTCACCACGGGCGTCTCTGCTGACTTCAACTGCAAGTAGTGTATGCAACTCCAGCTCCTCACATACTGTGTTAGGGAATTGGAGCATTGAGCTGGATGAACTTCAGCTCATTTGGGATGCTGAAGGGATGATAGAGAGGAGTTATAGGGAGGTAGTCACACCAAAGTTGCAGGATAAATGTAGCTGAGTGACCGGGGGGGGGGGGGGGGGGGGGGGGGGGGGGGGGGTGGTAGTGAAAGAGTTGGGGGAATGGCATTGCTAATTAGGAATAGCATCACAGCTGCTAAAAGGGAAGTCATCGAGGAGGTTTTGTCTACAGAGTCAGTATGGGTGGACATCAGAAAAGAGAAGGAGCAGTTATTTTCTTGAGAGTTTTCTACAGCCCCCCCCCCCCCCCCCCCCCCCCCCCCACCCAGCAACAACAGAGATGTGGACAGGCAAATCTGGAAGCAGATTTTGGAAAGGTGCAGACATAACAGGGTTTTTGTCATGGGTGACTTTAACTCCCCTAATATTGATTAGAACCTTCTTAGTTCAAATAGGTTATGTGGAGCAGTTTTTTACAGCTGTGTCCAGGCAGGATTTCTGACTCAATATGCAGAAAGGTCACAGAGGGGAGTTGATATTGGATTTGGTGCTTGGCAGCAAACAGTGCCAGATGTCAGATTTCTTGGTGGGAGAGCATTTCAGTGATAGTGATCATAATTCCCTGACCTTTAGTATAGTCATGGAGAGGGATTGGAGCTGACGGTATAAGAAACTATTTAATTGGGGGAGGGGCATTACAGTGCTATTAGGCAGAAAGTGGGGCGCCTAAATTGGGAACAGATGTTCTCAGGAAAATGCTTGACAGAAACGTGGAGATTGTTTGGGGAGCACTTGCTGATCGTGCTGAATAGGTTTGTCCCACTGAGGCAAGGAAGGGATGGTAGGGTGAAGGAATCTTGATGACAAGACATGTAGGACATCTAGTCAAGAAGAAGAAGGAAGCTTACTTAAGGTTGAGGAAGCAAGGATCAGACAGGGCTCTAAAGAGTTGCAAGCTAGCCAGGAAGGAACTGAAGAACGGACTTAGGAGAGTTAGAAAGAGGCATGAAAAAGCTTTAGCGGGTAGGATTAAGGAAAACCCTCAGGTCAAAGAACTTGTACTGTACTGTACTGTTCTATGTTCTATGTTTAAATAGAAGATGGTGGCACTCATCCTTACTGAGTGCAGAAGGTCATTGATGTTTTTTCAGCACTGCTGCATGTTTCTCCAAACCAGAGAAGCACCAGTTGTTATGGACCAGGCCAGAGCCACTCAAAACATTATAAGAAGACAGTCCACAGCTTACGTTTTCTAGCTGTTTCAGGCAGATGTAAGGTGCATATCCGAGGAGTGGTGCAGCTGGCAAAACCACTTGGCTTCAAGTAAGACAGAATTTATTTACACACCACTAAAGGAAACACACACAAAAGAACATTTAGAATAACAATGATTTGAAAACCCAACCGATACACAATATCCCCTGCAACTTAACAAGTTCTGTTAAGTTGATTCTGATTTTCTGCGATTTCCCATTAACATACCCCTTGGCAAAAAAAAATGGTAGATTCAAACACAGATTCCTACAGGAGAGATGTCAGAGAGAGAGAAAGAGAGAGGGGTAGGGTGGGGGGAGGGGAGGTGGTGTCAGCCAGGGGTCATTTGCTGAAGCATGGACCCTCTTTCCCCTCCAGTACCTGTTTCTCCAGGTTCCCCAGCTAAGACTAAACCAAACCAGAAAAATCCCTGAGCTAGGAGAACTGGCCACTCCCCTTTCATTGAGAAAAAAGTGAGGTCTGCAGATGCTGGAGATCAGAGCTGAAAATGTGTTACTGGAAAAGCGCAGCAGGTCAGGCAGCATCCAAGGAACAGGAGATTCGACGTTTCGGACGTTTCCTGAAGAAAGGCTTATGCCCGAAATGTCGAATCTCCTGTTCCTTGGATGCTGCCTGACCTGCTGCGCTTTTCCAGCAACACATTTTCAACTCCCCTTTCATTGCCCAGGTATTAAAAAAAATGTCTAAGAGTTCATTTCTTTAGGCAGTATCTATTAGCCATAATCAAAGTAGCCTAATTCCAGACAAATCTGGACCTTTGCTTTTTATAACCCCTTTTGGAAAGAAAACAAAGACAGCATAACCTTGTTAAAGGAGCAGCAACATCACACAGTGGTTTGGGTGACATTGGCAGATGATGCTGGTTGGGTATGCTGCTTATGTTTGCTCTGGCAGTCCAGGGAAGAAAGGATAGGCCTAATCTGCATCCGTCCATCCAGGTCTGTGTTCAAACTGAGGTGTTAATGTGCCTCTGTCACCATCTCCTTTGAAATTCTTCAGACACCCAAACTGTGAAGAACAATTGCTGTTTTACAGCATTTGGAATGATGCACAGCTGGTGTTTAGGTATGCTGCCTGTAGGAAGAACACTGAAAGATCCCCATACTGGTGAGCACCTCCGCCGCAGCTAAGTACAAGATAACTTTGTGATCAGTGTCATAGAGGTGTGGCACATACTCAAGGTGAGCAGCATAACTTCAATGTGAGAAAGATCACTAGTGTTCATGGAGGGTAAGCCTCCACAAAACCATTCAAAATTGACACTGCTAAATTTTGGGAAAATTCAGCACAATGTGTACATCCTAATCTTTATTTTACTGTCTTTTAAAAATACATGAATTATAATCCTTCACTTTTACTTTTCTATTTTGCTGTCTTTAAGAATTCTTCAATATGAAGGTCAGAAAAAGGTGCATGCGTATTTCCCTATTGCTGAATGTTACAGATTCTATGTAGCTGGCAGTGATTCAAAGCTACACTTCAATTGGGGAAATTAAACTTTATTGTACCGCTTAGATGTTTAAGAGTGTGATTTTCGAGGTTAGTGATGAAAACCACCTTTGTGCCACTGATCACTAAATTGAGATGAATATTTCATGTCACACGAAGATTTTCATGGATTACAAAAGAACCATAGGAATTTCAGAGGAAGGGAAGGTCATTTGACCCACAAACCCTATGAATATTTTGTTTTTCATGAAAGGTTTTTCAAACTGTTTCTACCCTCTATACCACCAAGTTCCTTGTCATCTGTTGGTTATCAGTTTGTTCTTTTGGGGAAAAAATGCTATGCTCTTAATAACACTACTTCCACCTTGGCAACCTTGGTTACTATTGCTTATCAGCTCACTCAAATTCACTTGTACTGAAATCTTTGCACATGACATTGTAAAGTTTAAATGTAACTATGCTTTTCTGTTATCTGCCCATCCTGCAAACTCAATGAAGCTCAACTTATCTAAATTTGCCACATATTTCATGTGCGTCCAAATTCTCCCCACTCTCCTCCCCCACCCCCTCCCCCCCCCCATGCCCCCCACCATCCACGAACAAATCATCATTTACATTCGAATGTCCTCCATGACCTTTCCCTACAGTTTTCTCAGGCTTGGTCATCTCTTTCTGAACAGTTTTCAATTCATCTTCCCTCCACTCAGTCCACTGTTTCTGGTGCACCCTCAGGACTGCAACAAGAAATTTTAATGCTCCATTCCTAGGTCTTTCTGTCTCAGTATAGTAATTTTTTAAATTAAGCAGCACACTATAATCCATCTCATCAGTTTAACTTTCAGTCACCATTTCTAAGACATATGCGCAGAATTAGGCCATTCAGCCCATTGAGTCTGCTCTGCCATTCAATCATGGCGATAGGTTTCTCTCAAGACCATTCTCCTGTCTTTTTCCTGTAACCCTTCATTGCCCAATCAACAACTTATCTAACTCTGCCTTAAATACATTCAACTGCTTGACTTGTACAGCCCTCTGCAGCATTGAGTTCCACAGATTAGCTACTGTCTGGCTGAAGAAATTCCTTCTCATCTCAGTTCTAAAGGGTCATCACTTCACTCTGAGCCTGGGCTCTGGTGTCTTAGACTCTCCTACCAGTAAAAACACCTCCACGGCCACTCTATCTGGGCGTCTTAATATTCTGTAAGTTTCAATCTCCCCTCACCTTTCTAAACTCAAATACCGATCCAGAGTCCCGAACCAGTCCTCAAATGACCAGCCTTTTACCCCCAGGAACATTCTTGTAAACTTCCTTTGACACTCTCCAACAACACATCCTTTCTTAGATAAAGGGCCAATACTGCTCATTATATTCCATATGCCATCTGACCAGAGCCTTACATAGCCTCAGCAGTACAACTGTGCTCTTGTTTTCTTGAAATGAATGTTACCATTGCATTTGCTTTCCTAACTGCCAACTGAACCTGCATGCTAACCTTAGTGAGTTTTGGGAAGATTTGTAACTCAGGTTGAGGTTTTGGATGTAGGTTTGCTCACTGAGCTGGAATGTTCATTTCCAAACATTTCGTCACCCTACTAGGTAACATCTTCCGAGGGCCTCAGGCGAAGTACTGCTGAAAATTTCTGCTTTCTATTAATAGGTTTGGGCTTCTTTAGGTTGGTGATGTCATTTCCTGTGGTGACATCATTTCCTGTGGTGAAGTCACTTTCTGTTCCTATTCTCAGGGGTGATAGATGGGGTCTAACTTGATGTGTTTGTTGATAGAGTTCTGGTTGGAATGCCATGCTTCTAGGAATTCTCGTGTGTGTCTCTGGTTGGCTTGTCCTAGGATGGATGTGTTGTCCCAGTCAAAGTGGTGTCCTTCCTCATCTGTATGTAAGGATATTAGTGAAAGGAGGTCATGTCTTTTTATGGCTAGCTGGTGTTCATGTATCCTGGTGGTTAGTTTTCTGCCTGTTTGTCCAATTAGTGTTTGCTACAGTCCTTGCACGGTATTTTGTAAATGACATTAGTTTTGATTGTTGTCTGTATAGGGTCTTTCAAATTCATTAGCTGCTGTTTTAGTGTGTTGGTGGGTTTGTGGGCTACTATGATGCCAAAGGGTCTGAGTAGTCTGGCAGTCATTTCTGAGATGTCTTTGATGTAGGGAAGAGTGGCTAGGGTTTCTGGATGTATTTTGTCTGCTTGTTAGGGTTTGTTGCTGAGAAATCAGCAGACTGTGTTCATTGCATACCCATTCTTTGTAAATGCACGGTACAGGTGATTTTCCTCTGCTCTGCATAATTCCTCTGTGCTGCAGTGTGTGGTGGCTCATTGAAATAATGTTCTGATGCAGCTTCGTTTGTGGGTGTTGGGATGATTGCTTCTGCAGTTCAATATTTGGTCCGTATGTGTTGTTTTCCTGTAGATGCTAACCCTCAGAGAATCTTAAACTAGGACTTCCGAGTTCCTTCGTGTTTCAGATTTCTGAAGTTTCTCAGTTTATACAATCGTCTATGCTTCTATGTCTTCCTACAAAGTGAATAATCTCATGCTTTCTATGTGGTATTCCACTGCCATTTGCTTTCTCAACACTGCTGATCCCTCCACCTATCTTTGTGTCATCTGCAAACTTAGTAATAATGCTCTCAGTTACTGCATCCAGATTGCTAATGTATAACATGAATAGTTGTGATCCCAACTTGAACACCTGCAGATCTCCACTAGTCACTAGCTGTCATCCTAAAACAGACCCCTTTAATCTCACTCTGCCTTCTGCCAGTCAACCAATCTTCCATCCATGCCCAGTATCTTGTCCCTCACACAATGGACTCTTATATACTAGTCTTCTGTGCTGCATCTCATCAAAAGCCTTCTGGAAATCCAAATAGATCACATCCACTGCCTCTCCTTTGTCTAACTTGCTTGTAACTTCCTCAAAAATATATCAAGTATGAACTCCCTTTACAAAGCCATGCTGACTCAGTCTTACTTTATCATGCACTTCCATGCACTTTGCAAACTCAACATTAATAATAGACTCTAAAATCTTACCAATGACCAAAGTCAGGCTAACCAGTCTTCTGCTCCATCCTTTCTTAAAAACAATGTTACATCTACCATTTTCCAGTCCTCTGGTCCCCTTTCTTACTCCAGTGATTCCTGAAAGATCACCACCAATGTGAATACAATCCCTTTAGATATCTCCTTCAGAACTCTGAGGCCCAGGTTTTTATTGACCTTCAGACATTTCATTTCCTCAGTACCTTCTTCCAAATGATGGCCACTACACTTGCTCTGCTCTCTGACTCTCTTCATGTTTTGGGATCCTGCTGATGTCTTCTATCACAAAGACTGATGCAAAGTACCTATATTCAGTTCCTCTGCCATTCTTCATTCCCCATTTCTACTTTTCCAGTTTCATTTTTTAGCAGTCCAATGTCCACTCTTACCTCTCTCTCTTACCTTTTTGATGTCTAAAAATACGCTTGCAATCTTCTTCTACATTACTAGCTAGCTTACTCTTATATTTCATCTTCTCCCCCATTATTACTCTGTAAAAGTTATCCTCTACTGTTTTTTATAGGCTTCCCAATCTTTTAATCTTCAGATTGTATACTTTTTCTTTGGCTTTGGTGCTTTCCCCGACTTCACTTGGTTGCTTCATCCTCCCCTTAGTATGGTTCTTTTCTTTAGCACAAATTTCTGTGCCTCTCAAATTACTCCCAGAAACTTCTGCTATTGCTGCTCCACTGTCTTTCCTTGCAATCAAGGGAATATCTGCAAAGAGAGAGCAAGCCAAGATGACTCTTTATCAGAGCTCTGATCTAGACTAGAAAACTTAGCTTGCTCTCTCTCTCCACATATGCTGCCTGACCCGCTGTGATTTCCAGCACTTTTTGTTTTCAGTACAGATTCCAGCATCTGCAGTATTCCGCTCCTCCCTTTGCGATCAACTCTGGCCAGTCCCTCCCTTAAATCTTTGCAGTTACCTTTACTCATTTGTAATATTGATTCCACCTTCTCCCTCTCAAACTGTCAATAGTAATGAACACCTATTCAGGTCTTATTCAGGCTTCAGGTGATTGCTTGTTGACAACTGTCCCTCAGTCAACTGAGTCAGATGCCTTATTAACCTTTTCATATACTAGTAAATTTCAAAAACTGTGAAAGCAATGACAAATTTATTAGTTCTATTCTGATGCTACCTCCAGATTCCCTGAACTATATACTCACTCAGGCTGTGTATCACTCTGGATGTGATCTCTCCTTCCTGACTGTGGGAAGCTTACTGATTTACTTGCTAATCACTTATTTCTCAGATCATGTTCCATTATGCCTATTTCTAAAACAGCTTGAAATATCTTATAGTAATACAGTCCCTAATCCTCCTTATCTATTCCTGTTAAATGTGTAATTTAACCTCAGATATGTTTTGTTTAGTGATTTCTCCCCTCCTCTCAAACTTTAATTTTGCTACAGGCTTATAAGCTTGATATACTACTTACATTAATTGCTTAAATTACTAGTCTAATTCAAGTGTACCTATTGTAAAAAAAACATGCTTTATATTGTTCTGTGTTTTTAATTATGGACTTGTTAGGAAATGTAATTGGTTTAAAGCCAAGGATGTAGGTTTGCTTGCTGAGCTGGAAGGTTCATTTTCAGATATTTCATCACCCTACTAGGTAACATCTTCAGTGAGCCTCCGGACGAAGCACTGCTAGTGTTTCCTGCTTTCTATTTATATGTTTGGGCATTCTCTAGGTTGGTGATGTTATTTTATGTGGTGATTTCATTTCCTATAGTGATGTCATTTCCTGTTCTTTTTCTCAGGGGGGTGGTAGATGGGGTCTAACTCAATGTGTTTGTTGATAGAGTTCTGGTTAGAATGTCATGTTTCTAGGAATTCTCTTGTGTATCTCTGATTGGCTTGTCCTAGGATGGATGTATTGTCCCAATGGAAGTGGTGTCCTTCCTCATCTGTCAATAAAGATACAACTGAGAGAGGGTCATGTCATTTTGTGGCTAAGTTGATGTTCATGTATTTATCCAGAGCCTCAACCTGAGCTACCAATCTTCTCAAAATTTAGTTGTTGCAGTTTTTGAAAGCAAGTAACTTGACACTCTTTGTAAGTACTATTTACACAGCTGCTTGTTCAAGCAGTAGATAAAGTCTCTTTTATAGGCAATCTGGACTCTAGGCCATGTACAAATGGATATTCAGCCAGCAACAATTAGCTGATTGGTCTGTGGACTAGTGACTAGTTATTGATTGCAAAGGCCTTCTGCCTGCCAACAATAATGTCATTGATTCTCAGGAAGGTGAACAGCTTGAGGGTGTGAACAAGAAAGGAAGAAGTGATCTCCACCAGCTCAGGAACTGCATCTGTTCTCTACAGGGAAAGTCACTCTGAGCTTGTATACTGTGAATTTTAATTAATCAGTTGAGATCTTTTTGTAAGTGTGAACCAGCCACTCTGTGCCTCCTGCAAACAAAGTTTCAATGAGCATAAGAACTATCTCAGCACATCCTGTGAACAGCGACCTCTGAATCGCTTTCTCTGTTTTCCTTCTGCCAATAGCACACGTTTATTTTCTCTTTGTGTTTGTGAGTGTGTATAAGAGAATTAGAATTAGAACAGAATATCCTTTACTATGACATATAATCCATGAGCACAGTGAAAAGTTTTTTTTTAGATTAGCTTACTTACAGTGTGGAAACAGGCCCTTTGGCCCAACAAGTCCACACCGACCCGCCGAAGCATATACCACCCAGACCCATACTTCTATATTTATCCCTTCACCTAACACTACGGGCAATTTAGCATGGCCAATTCACCTAACCTGCACATTTTTGGATTGTGGGAGGAAACCAGACGAAACCCACGCAGACACGGGGCGAATATGCAAATTCCACACAGAGAGTCGCCTGAAGCGGGAATTGAACCCGGGTCTCTGGCGCTGTGAGGCAGCAATGCTAACCACTGTGCCATGCATTGCCAATTGCAGTGCTGACTTAGATACAAAAGTACCTAGGCACACCTTCTTCAGTTACAAGATTTAGACAATGCAGAAATAAATAAAATGTCTGGCATTCAGAAGGAATTTAAAGGTGATGAAAGTTTTACCGAGTGGAATTATATGCTGACAGTTCATAATTTCCTAGTAGCAAGAGACTATTGTAATAAGTAAGAATTCTTACTCAGTACAGGAATCTAAGCTATGCTTTCCAACAACTTAGGTCTTAAAAGACAGGTAAATTTGGAAACTTTACATTGTTTTTAATACCTTTACCTTTTGTGATGTCTCTGGAATATCAGGGCTTGCTTTCCAACAGGCCATTTCAGTGAGGTGTGACACTATGCCTTCCAGTTTCATTATGAAAGTGGAATACGTTTACCTATGGCTACATTTTAACTGTTCCCTACCCTACAGAAATGTTATATCGAAATTCAGATACTATACAGCTAATCCATATAATTAGCTGTGTTTCTCTCATCCATCACCTTTCCAAATATTAGTGCCTCAAGCAGAAATAGTTAATTTGGACATTCTGTTCCCTATTGTACATAATTCTGAACGGACTATATATGCATAATGAACATAATATTGAGTCATAAAACCAAATGTTTCAAGATTATAAAATATTTAGTTTGGCAAGCCACAATATTTACTTTCAAAATGTAACAGCATTCCCCAACATTAATAACTGATCTTCTTAGCTGAAGAAAAGTTTATTTATCTTGGAGGGGTGCAATGCAGCTTCATTAAAAATTTATTCCTGAGGTATGAGGTTGTCCTATGAGGAGGAACTGAGTAAAATGATCTGTGTTTTCTGTGGTTAAGAATTAGAGGTAACTTAATGAAACTTATAAAATTCATAGAGAGCTGGACAAAGTAGAGACTCATTACAGGCTGATATTCTTGGCTGGAGATTCTAGAATTAGGTGATCATAGTCACAGCAGAAAGCCTGGTCCATTTTGAATTGAATTGCATTGAACTGTATTAACTTTATTGTCACATGCACTTAAATGAATACAGTGCTGTATTACAGCACCATTTTAGGTACAAAGATACCTAGGTACACATTCTGAAGTACAAACTGAAGTTTCTTCATTCGGAAGGTTGTGAATTTTAAGTATTATCTATTTCAGAGGACTAATCACCAATCCCCAAGCTGAAGGTGATAGACTTTAACACTCAAGAAAATCAAGGAATGTGGGAATATGGTGGGAGTAGAGTAAATATAAAAGTAACAATTGATCTAATTCGATGGGATAATAGATTGAGGGGTGGATATATCCTTTTCCTGTTTTCTTTTTGTTCCATTATTCTTAATTTTTTTCTGATTATTTTTTCTGTGTATGAGCTCAATTGGTTCATCAAAACTTGTGTGCTAACAGGATTGAAGAATGCATCTGGCATTGAGCGTATCGTGAATTGTGGTTTTCTGTAAAATGGGTAAAACACCTTGAGAGTTATTACTTGTTACAGTGCAACATTATTAATGCTCCTCTTCCCATACGTTATAATCCAGAAATAAAATTTTGTAACTGTAATTTTAAAAAGAAATCATTTAAATAATTTATGCATTTCATAAATGCTTACAACTACATAATGTTGCAGCATACAAATATTAATATATTCAACATTCATGGGAGAATTTAAAGACTGAATTTTTAAATTATAAAAATATTAAATATAAAATGTTTATATAATTTTCAAATTAAAATAACATTTTATTAACACTGAATGCTCTGTGTGTGTCATTAATTACACATACATTTGTTTTAAGAAATGTTATTCTTAGTATCTTAAGTAATTTTGTGATAATTGACTGAACTGTAAGCCTTTTCAACTGAAAGGCCACTGAGAAAATTATACTGGGAAATACGAAAAAATATTACCTCCTGCAAACAGTGAGATGACAGTCACATACCATACCCTATATATATATATATTGCAAAAATTGCTTCTTTTTTGACCAAATCTTTAGGCACACTTTCGGGGACCAACGATACACACAATACAGTTGAGGGAGAAAATGACCATTCTTACTTAATATTTACGGGGTGGGGGGGATGTTGCACGGGGAGCGGAATCTAATTAAAATGTACAGAATACTAAATGGCTTGGACAGAGTGGCTGCTGGGAAGATATTTCCATTGGTAGGAGAGACTAGGATCTGAGGGCACAGCCTCAGAGTAATGGGGAGACCTTTTAGAACAGAGATAAGGAAAAACGTCTTCAGCAAGAGAATGGTGAATCTATGGAATTATCTGCTACATAAGGCTGTAGAGGCCAGTTCATTGAGTATATTTAAGACAGAGATAGGTAGGTTGTTGAGTATCAAGGGAATCAAAGGTTACAGGGAGAAAACGGGAGAATGGGGTTGCGAAAATTATCAGCCATGATTGAACTCGATGGGCTGATTGGCCTAATTTCTGCTCCTGTGCCTTATGGCCTTACAGAATAGCACTCTATTGGAAATAGAAACTCACACCCAAGTTTATTGCCACTTTACATCATCACCGGTCTGATTGACTATCATAGTAATTACAGCTACAGGAATAAAAATACACACACTCCCTGTCCTTAGTACCATGTCATTTTTGAACTTTGTATAAGAGAATGCTACTCTTTTCCCTAATGCCCAATGTGGCATAATATATTGTCACTCTTCAGGACTGATTGTGGAACACACGGATCTAATATTGTCCCAAGGTTGTTGTGTTCATGCCACTGGACTGATACCCAATGGTGTTATTAAATTACTGTCCTGGTACCCTCACAAGTGATGACAGTGCACTCAATTTAACTAAGGACTACTTTCCTTTGACTTTTCAACATGGCCAATTCGTTGAAGCACATTCAATGTATTTTCCACAGAAGCTGCTGGCACATGATGTGGGTGTGATCTTGACGGAGCCCTCTTGACTGATCACTGCTGGAAAATGTGACATATTGCCAACTTTGATTCTTGGTTAAGAGGCAAGGCATTATGGAAATATGGAGAGCTTGTAAGTTTTGAATGATAGAGCGAGATGCAAAAATGCAAAGCAAGGCAAGGTAGCAATGCTGTGACCATCCGAGTAGGCGCAGAATATGTAGGTGCTAAGAGAGGTAGTGAAAAGCCTTGAGATGCACTCTGCTTCAATCCTGAGATGGGTGGAAATCCCTGTGTGCAAAGCAGCAATAGCTTCACAATGCACAGTCGCGGTGCACTCCAGCATGCAGCACTGAAGTGGATAACTGTATTACATGAGTTGAAGATGCGCCAAGATAAAATATTAATTCCGGTAGGTGGCTGACATCAATATTTGTATTAAGGGCTTGAAGCTGGTCACTGTCTATAGAGTATGCCCTGAGATGTTGGGCACTTTTGTCCAGGTTGGAGAGCAAGCAGTGAGCTGGAGCCAGTGTCACCCTCTGGTTTCTCTCTGTTGTGGAGAATAGCAAACTGCATATCAGTTGCAAGAATAGGTACTGAAATGTTAAAGCTTGCAAATGATGAGCAAGATTCTCTTCTTGCCATTCCAACCTTGGTTCCAGATTTGCACTTTTTCTTTCTCAACATTGAGAACCCAATTTTCGCAATCTCGCCATGTGTCCCCAACTGACTCACTATTGCATGTGCTGTTCAGGAACTAGAAATTTTCAGTCCATTGTTCCATAATACTTCAAAAATTAGGTTGACCTATCCATGTAATATGTCAAATATTAAGGGATCTTTTGGCCAAACTTTGGTTTCAACCTTTATACAAGGTTGATTATTACTTGAAAAATATTGCCATGCCTTGTTCCTCACTATCTCTCTCCTTTTATTACTTGCTGTTATGGAGTGAAAACTCAATTGCATGTTTTCTTTAATGCGATACATCACGTGCTTTACCCTGATAAAACTGCTGCTCGGAACTGGAAAATATTAGAGGTGCAACAATTACGTATGAAGTCAAAAAAGTGTGGTTCTAAAAAAGCACAGCAGGTTAGGCAGCATCCAAGGAGCAGGAGAGTTGGCATTTCGGCCACAAGCCCTTCATCAGGATTGTTGGGTAGTGGGGGAGTGTGGAGATACCCAAGGGGGCTGAGAGATAAATTACCTATGGGGGCAAGGGAGGAGAGAAAACAAAGGAGAGGCTTTGTGGCCAGGTGGGAGATTGGACTCTCCCATGACGGTGCAAGGCAAAGAGAAATTGTAATTGTACAAACAAAGAAACAGAAACTGAGTCCAGATGAGTTGTAAAAAAAAAATGATTGCCAAACCTGCAGTGTATAAAACAAGGGGCTGAAGGTTACAAACTGATAATGTTGAGCTAATGTTGAATGTGAGAATTTGCAAAGGGCCAAATTAAAAGATGACATTCATTTTAGATGTACAGCAAGGAAACAGACCCTTCAGTTCAACTTATCGACACTGACCAGATATCCCAAATAAATCTAATCCTATTTGCTAGTATTTTGCCCATATCTCACTAAACCCTTCCTTTTCATATACCCAGACTGATGATTTTAAATGTTGTAGTTGTACCAGCCTCCACCACTTCCTCTGGCAGCTCATTCCATTCACACACCACTCTCAGCGTGAGAAAATTGCCCCTTAGGTCCCTTTTAAATCTTTCCCCTCTCACCTTAAACTTACAGTTTTGGACTCCCCTCATCCTGGCGAAAAGACCTGGTCTATTTATCCTATCCATGCCCCCTCATGATTTGATAAACCTCGATAAGGTCACCCCTCAGCCTCCAATGCTCCAGGGAAAATAGCCCCAACCTATTTAGCCTTTCCCTATAGCTCAAACTCTCCAATCCAGGTATCATCCCTGTAAATCTTTTTTGAACCCTTTCAAGTTTCACACTATCTTCCCTATACCAGGGAGACAAGAATTCCCTGCACTATTCCAAATGTGGCCTAACCAATGTCCTGTACAGCCACAACATGACCTCCCAACCCCAATACTCGATGCACTGACTGCCTGGCCTGCTGTGCTTTGACCAGCAACACATTTGCAGCTGTGAAACTCCTCCCTACCTTTTATCTTAGCCTGCTTGGCTCTCTCTCTCTTATTCCTGATGAAGGGCTTATGCTCGAAACGTCGAATTCTCTATTCCTGAGATGCTGCCTGGCCTGCTGTGCTTTGACTGGCCTGCTGTGCTTTGACCAGCAACACATTTGCAGCACTGATCAATAAAGGCAAGCGTACAAATGCCCTCTTCACTATCCTATCTATTGTAACTCCACTTTCAAAGAACTCTGAACCTGCACTCCAAGAGCTCTTGGTTCAGCAACACTTCCCAGGACCTTACCATTAGGTGTATAAGTCCGCTAGTTTGCCTTTTCAAAATGCAGCACTGCACATTTATCTAAATTAAACTTCATCTATCATTCACCGGCCCATTGGCCAATCTGATCAAGGTCCAGTAATGTAACCTGAGGTAACCTTCTTCGCTAGTTCTCCCTGTATTCCATGTGATCTAACCTTGCTAATCAGTCTCCCATGGGAAACCTTGTTCAACGCCTTATTGAAGTCCATATAGATCATGTCCACCAATCTGCCCTCATCATTCCTCTTTGTTACTTCTTCAAAAAACTTAATTTATCCACTTTTATACATTTTAAGCTGTCTAGCACCTCCTCCTCTGCCATTTGGACATTTTTCAAGGTACTGCTATTTATTTCCCCATATTCTCCATCTTCCACATTCCTTTCCACAGTAAACATTGATGCACAATTCTCATTTCGTAACTCCCCCATCTTCTGCAGTTCCACACATAGGTATCCTTGCTGATCTTTAGTTACCCTTGTGTCCTTGTTATATTTGTCAAATCTCTTTGGATTCTCCTTAAACTATTTGTTTTGATTTGTCTTCATCTCTAACTTCTATTCAGATTTGATAAAAGATGATCAATTTGAAACATCATGTTAAATTTTGTGTACCTGATGGGGAGTCTGGAACAGGTTCAAACAGCCAGCTGAGTCTGACCATGTGGCAGCAGCTACTTATTGACTGTGAGGAGGACCAGAGACAAGAGCACTGACAGAGCAGTTCAAATTTGCCACTGGTTATTGTGTTCTCATGACATTGATGGAGGTCTCAAAGCTGTTTCTGATGTCGCAGTCAAACAGATGATTGCTCCATGTTTCAATGAACTCTGGCTACATGAACTCTTCTGGGGTTTTTTGAGAATGATACAATATTTTGTTTTCAACCAGTGATCACAAGAGATTCTTCCAGAAATCCCAGCAGAACTACAAGTGCAATGAGGAGACTGGCTCAATACAGGAAAAGAATAACTGGCTCGCTCCACACTGAAAGGGCGAGTTAGACTGACAGACAGGCAAAATATTGAATTAGGATCAATGGATCACATGATTGTTATGCAGTTAATTAGACTGACATTGATGGTTACACTGTGACTCCAATTACTTTCTTTATTGTCTTGAGTGTGTGTGTGTAAGCCTGTGTGAAAGTGAGTGAGAAAGTTATGAAAGAGACAGGTACCAGCTCTTTCCTCTTTGGATCATCCACCTTCCATATGTTTGGGATAATGTCACCCTTTTTGAGTCAATCAGTATCGGAGTTGATTGAGAGCAGTTGCTGCACATTGGACCTCATGAGTAGGGGTCTTCTAGTACAGTGTTAGTGTCCCTACTTCTGAGACAGGAGACCTAGATTCAAGTCTAACCTGGTCCATAGGTGTGTCATAACATCCCTAAACAATGTACTATAATAAAAATATATTTAAAAAAGACAACCAGAAGGTGTGGACGCTTGTGGTGCAGTGGTAGCATCGCTACCTCTGAACTCGGAGATCCAGGTCAAAATTCAATCCGCTCCAAACATATGTAATAGTATCCTGGAACAGGTTGGTTTGGAAACTGTCTACCTAGCAGGTTAGTGACTCTTGTGGCACAGTGGCAATTTCTGTATCTGGGAGCCAGGAGGTCAGAGTTCAAGTCCCACCTGATCCAGGTGTGTATAAAAACATCTCTGTGCATGTTCAATAAAAAAAATCTACAGTCGTTTTGGAAATGTGATTTGAGTGCCATCACTAGTGCTACTAGTTTGTCAATCAGGCTGTTTGAATGGAAGAGCACGTTCTGGCCAAGAGGGAAAAAAAGGTCCAGAAGTGGAGTTGAGGAAACCAGTATATTTCCAAGAAGCTTTTGCCTTTTTATTGCTGTGTTTGTTTGGAAGGAGAAGAAAGAGAAGAAGAAGATGAGTCACAACAACATCAGAAGGGGCAAGAGGTGCTTCCTCTCTTTTCTTAAATCAAGCAAGAACTGATTGATTTAGTTCCCTCTCTTCACCTTTTGTTGTTATTGTTGCACGGCATTGATGGGAACTGTTTGCAATTTGCTCAGGCACTTTGGTACTATTGTAAATTTTTTTAAAAGTCGAATCTGTGCTACTCACTTGGCGCGAAAGGGGTGGGTGGGTGGGTGGGCAGAATAAGAGCACCTCAATGTATGGACACTCCTGGACCCAGTTAAAGTAGCAATCAACAGGCCTAGGCAGGGACCCATGGAGGGGATCATTACTCCTGACTGCCAGCCTCTCTTTCACCTGTTCTTACGCCCATGCCTGGTTCTCCTTGGAAAGACAGAATGTGGTATCTGCTGGTACACATGAAGAATTTCGTGATAGGTGAGCACAGCAGGGACAGAATATATCATGCTCATCTGCTGTGATATTTGTTTTCCCTTTTAGTTTTGCTTTTGGTCATTGTCATGAAACCTCTGGTGGGTGGTTTGTGTTTCTAATTATTAGATGTATTTCAGAAAAGCATCTGGCTTTTCGTTGTCAGGAGCTGTCTTCTGGACATGTCCAGAAGAGAAAAGTAGGAATTGGTACTTATGCTAAACTATAGATTTGTAATAAAACCCTTACAAATTTATGAAAGTATTTTTCTGTATAGGTCAATACATGGCTGCTGTGAAATAAAGGGCATACAGACATAATAACCCTTCAAGAAAGCAAGGGGAAGCCTAGTATTAAAGATTTCTGGTTAGCACTTTGGAGTTTAGCAATAAATGCAGTATTCCAACAGACACTTTTGGTTCTGGCATGGAATGGTTATTTTGGGGTCCAGTATTCATAAAGTAATTGGAGATGTGGCAGCTTTACTTTTCTTGGAATAGTTACTTTTACATTTCTGATAAAGTAAGCAGCCATTCATTTACTGAATCTTGATTTGTACATTACATTACAAGCCAATTATCCGATTACTCACTTTTAGTATTTGATTGATTCATTCTCCAAACCAGTTCACTGAATTTCTAAATCCAAACAACATTCTTGCATTCCATTGCATATCAAACCCATATTTATTACTCTTTACCCCAAATTAAAGTACTAAACTGATTTACACTTCACTAAGTCATAGTGAATGCAAAGAGAACTTACATTATTTTTTATTGGTTGAGTAAAATGCTTCTCGATGAAACGATTCAAGTGGGTCAGTAATGTCAGATGCAATGCTAATATTTCATGCACTAGGCATCAACAATTAGATAGTCACACCTAAAGGCTGCTTTCTAAATATTTTGCACTGGTCAATTTATGAAGTAAATGCTATGTACGCTGAGATTGAAATTTGCCATAATTTAGCTGATTGACTTTTTCTTATATAATTTAAAACTGTACTTGATGTTTATTCTTTTATTTTCAATAAGTTAATACCATGTTCAAAATAAATGATAATTAAATGTTTAAAAATGGATTTTTAACTAATTAAGTATGATTATGAAACAAATGTAATACATGGCTAGGTGTTTCATTTTTAAAAATGTAATATTTAACCATATCCCTATGGGCAAACCCATTAAATCTCAGTCTTACATGTTATATCAGAAAGTGAATGTATGATTGATGCTTCCAATGTTAAATGTGTCATGCATCACTTCTCAAAGTTACACTCAGCAGTCACAAATGATTAAATAATTGCATTTTTCTTTGCATCTTTGGATTTCAGTTACTTATTTCTTAATCACTTACAAACATTTCAGTATCTTTTTATAGTCTCAACATGACCAGGTGCTCAATGATCAAGAACATGGGAGTAAAGAGCATTCAAACATTCAAAAACACAACAAAAGGTTTTTTAAATGTAGAAAAATGGTTTGTAACCTATCACAACCTTTATATAAACACGGTCCACTGACACCACAGAATAACAAGCAGTTTGCTTAGAGCCTGTGAGGCACCTTAACCTATGATTGTATGGGAGAGAGTTTTGATGGTGCTGCACAGCCCAATCACCTGAAAGTCTGGTAGCACAGGGATTTGAACTCACATCTCCATAAATGTTCAAATCTAAAGCCAGTCTCAGATCACTTCACCATACTATTATCGCTAAGGACTCATCTCGTTATTTTTCTCACTGGGAGAGACCTCTTCATTTTTCTTTTAAATAAACCCATGATGAAATTTACAACATGCAAGTTATGTGAATATACTTACACAATTATCTGTTTTCAGCAAATCAACCTATTTTATTTAAGAATCCTGAACACCAAAACGTCCTATTGCATTTGAAAATACTCCAAGGCACCTTTAGAGTATTTAATCAGACAAAGAAATGAATGGACAAAATAGGATAAGAATAGGCAAATCAAAACTTAGTCAATGAGGTGGACTTTAGGAAGCATCTGAAAGGTGGAGTGAAATATAGGAAGGCAAAGAACTTGAAGGAGTGAACATTCTAAATGATTTCTGTTTTTGACACAAAGCCAAGGCCCAGCCAGTTGAAGGCAAGGCCACCAATACCAGGGTGAAAGGAGTGGGAATGCAAATGAATTGAATCGGAGCATTACAATGTTCCTGGATAATTGTAGGCTGACAAATGTTACAGAGGTAGTTTACACATAGTATCTAATAAATGAGCAGTCTGTACCTCCAAATCCACCTCCCTTCAACTGAAAAGGTTTCTAGCAGAAAATAGTTGGGGATCGTTGTACAAATGTCTTTCTGTAGGTCGCAGTTGAACAAGATTCCTTTCACACAATCATTGGTACTGTTCTTTTCAAGTAATATAGTTACAATTATTAGAATGAAGACCTCTTGCGAAACAACATTTCTGTTATTTTCTATCCATCCTCATGATCAACCCCTGTGCTTATATCATAATTTCCTCATCATCTCATTAACATAGACATTGAGCCCCTTGCCTTTTCAGAAAGAAGATGATGAAGCTGACAATGGAAAGGGTGGATACCTGTTTCAACAAAAATATAGCAAAGAGGGAAACAGGGAAGCACAGAACAGCACTAACTCCCAGCTCTCTTTCCCTAAAAGACATTGCTTTCCTCATTATTACTACACACACATCCCACTCACCCCATGCGTACTACCTCCACTTCACTGTGACCACTCTCCCTGCCGCGCCCCCCAACTCCCATCACATGTACACCCCAATCCCGAGCTAACCTATGAGAACTGGCTGCTCCGTGGTTAGCAGGGTATTGTTGGTTCGGGGGAGACCTGTACACCATCTGAAGACGAAGTTCCACATTTGGGAGTTGTTGGCTTATAAATTAGTTGGTAATTGGTAACTTTTTAAAAATTAATTCACAACACAAGGGTGTCGCTGGCTAGGCCAGCATTTATTACACATTCCAGAGGACAGTTGAGCATCCCCATCGCTGTGGGTCTGGACTCACATGTAGGCCAGATCAGGTAAGGATGGCGGTTTCCTGCCTTAATGGACATTAGTGAAGCAGATGGGTTTTCCTAATAATTGACAATGGATTCATAGTTATCTCTTGATATGGGATTTTAATTGAATTATAGTTCCAACACCTGCAGGATTCACACCTGAGTGCCCAGAACATTACCTGGGTCTCTAGATTAACTTATGAGTATCAAATGGGTACAAGGAACTCCCATAAGAAGGTAAGCCCACATTTGCCTGACGCCAGTATTGTTTTAATTAATTCGCCACGTAAGAAATTCAAAAGTCGAAAGTTCATTAGCCAGGCATGGATTAGGCCAGATGACAGTGTTACTTATTTGTACATGATAGATAGCCAATTCAACAAATTAATGGTCATATGTGGCCATTTCTTAGAGATTGACTAGAAAATTCAAGGCAGTCACCAGAACACTGGAGGCTAAGGCGTTCAATTCAACTTTGAGAATGCAGTATCCAGCTGGCAGGCTGAAAGGTCCTTCCTTAAGTCTGCCTGAGTGCAGCAGCAGCAGCACTAGCTGCTTATGGAGGGTTCATCCCCTCAAGGCCATTTTTTAATTTCAAATATTTTCTAATCACGCTGCTCAGAGACGTTACTACACACTGCTGGATCAGGTGAGATCTGAACCCAGGCTTTCTGTTTCAAAGGTAACTACCACTGTGCCCTTTCTACCAACTACCCAGCTCCCCAGTTTTAATTTCATTCACTGATCTATCATTGCATCCAGCTGCTGCTTTCAGGCTGGAGGATTTCTTCATGGCTTTCCAGGGTTAAGAATCTGCCCTCCATCCTTCATCGGACAGCAGGTTCACACTTTGGGCATTAGTTGGCCAAGCTGAAAAAAATCACAGTGGAAATAATGTTACTTCCCACAAAATTCAGCTTTCTGATCTCAATTTGAGCCTAACAGCTGGGTTGAGATGCCCACGGGGGATATTATACGCTGTATAATCTATCTGATTGGGCATCTTGTAAAAGTGTAAATACTTGTTGTTTGATAGTCATCCATTATATAAGACTGTCTATTTTAATTTCCACTGTGGTATATAATGGACAGTCGCATTGACTTCAATTGTTTTATACGATCAGTAATATGTAAAGATAAAAATACTGCCGTCATGTACCATGTGACAAGCATTGACTCATCATCATTAAAGAAAGCTGAAACAAGAAAAGGCCAATTAGTGTCAGTAGCCTGTTCCATCTCGAATTAATTATGGTGATTTCTATCATGGACTCTCTACTTCCTTGTCTTCTATCTGCCACTTGTTCACCTTCAAGTTTAAGAAATATTAAACCATATGCTTTTTGCTTTTAGGCAAGGGATTGTTAATGTAATCACATTTTATGTATTTTAATCGCAGCAAACAAAAATGTAAATTATTAATCAGTTTTCTCTGATTCATTGTATAAAACACAGCTAAACAGGGTTCCAAAAATAGTTATGTTCATCTTATGCATTTTCAATGGATTAATAATCATTGACCTATTCAGGTAATGGCCAAAGATGCAAAGTGGGAACAGAGAGGAAATTAGGTTAAGTAGCAATCTGATTTATTACTTTTAAAATGCTTATATTGTAATATCAGAAGTAAGTATTTGTTCTTAGTTCCTGTGATTATTTCTGCATTTTGAAAAAAAAATGTCGGGTAAACTGCAATTGAAGCAAAGCTCCAGATGCTAATGCTATAACCACATGAACTCATCAAGCACAGGGAACCTGCATCTGCACATCTCTGCTGGGAGGGCATTTGCATGATGCAAAGATGGAGATCCTGTACAAGAACAAGGTTGACCACAGTGTTTGCAATACTAATGTAGTGATTCCCTGCTGAGCTTCATGGAAAAGGTATTAATCTGTATTGTCCTTGTCCAATTGCAGATCCTGACTGGATGCACTTATCTCCATGTCCAACTGTGGTTTCCAAAGTGAAAGAGTGGCGATAGACGTGAGCCCAAATTTTCCACTCACGGTCAGGATCCTCATTTCTGATCTAGATCTGACAGAAATTTGCTGACTTTCTTTTGAAGGGGTTTTGTAACCAAATGTCTGGGTCAGGAGCCTTGCAAACAGAAACAGCACAGACCAGTCCAGGAATCCACTTGGCTAGCAGCAGAGCAGATCAATGCTGAAACCTTTGCTCAGTAGGTGCGAGGGCTCTCGGTGTATGATTCCTGTTTGTGGACGGCACGGTGGCACAGTGGTTAGCACTGCTGTCTCACAGTGCCTGAGACCCCGGTTCAATTCCCGACTCAGGCGACTGACTGTGTGGAGTTTGCACGTTCTCCCCGTGTCTGCATGGGTTTCCTCCGGGTGCTCCGGTTTCCTCGCACAGTCCAAAGATGTGCGGGTCAGGTGAATTGGCCATGCTAAATTGCCCGTAGTGTTAGGTAAGGGGTAAATGTAGGGGATGGGTGGGTTGCGCTTCGGTGGGTCGGTATGGACTTGTTGGGCCGAAGGGCCTGTTTCCACACTGTAAATAATCTAATCTAATCTATCCCCTTTTGCAGCAGTAACTGCTGCTGCATTCTGTTGTTTAAAGCTCCTAAAGCCACTTTAATAGCTTTTGGGAGAAGGTAAGTAGTGGAGTATCAGCTCCAGACAGTTTTGAAGTTCAACCAAGTACCTATGTACTTGGACAATCACAGCAATCAAGAAAATTCACATATCCCTTATTTTTAAACAATGGACCTTCAACAAAAAGAAGATGCCATAGCAACCAACTTGTGTTACTGTTTCACCACACACAAAAGAAACATTGAAACACATTGCATGTCACATGAATGAATGAAATTAATCCCATTGACCTTTCAATGCATTGTGATCGCCTCTCATCTGAAACCAAAACAACTTAGGCTGTCTCAAACTGCCAAGATGTGAAAAGCTGCCAGACTGGATTTTAATCAACTTTTATTAAAAAGAACTTTAAACCTGCAAAAACGATCATAATGGTAGGAAAGTTGTTTCTAGCTGAATATTAAATCAAAAAGGGACAGCAGAGAAACCATCCTAATACCATTAAACCAGCAGCAAAGCAAATAAACAATTATGGCAATAAATAGCAATACCCTGAAATTGGGAAAAGGTTCTCCCCAAACTGATTCAAAATCAAGTTCATCTGAAAACTAAACTCATTGTGATTCATTTGAAAGAAGCTTCACACCTCATTAAAAATTCTTTGTTCTCCTACATTGCCACTCAAGAGAAAAGCTGAAAATGTGTTGCTGGTTAAAGCACAGCAGGTTAGGCAGCATCCAAGGAACAGGAAATTCGACATTTCAGGCCAGAGCCCTTCATCAGGAATGAGGAGAGTGTGCCAGGCAGGCTAAGATAAAAGGTAAGGAGGAGGGACTTGGGGGAGGGGCGATGGAGATGTGATAGGTGGAAGGAGGTCAAGGTGAGGATGATAGGCCGGAGTGGGGTGGGGGCGGAGAGGTCAGGAAGAAGATTGCAGGTTAGGAGGGCAGTGCTGAGTTGAGGGAACCAACTGAGACAAGGTGGGGGGAGGGGAAATGAGGAAACTGGAGAAATCTGAGTTCATTCCTTGTGGTTGGAGGGTTCCCAGGCGGAAGATGAGGCGCTCTTCCTCCAACCGTCGTGTTGTTATGTTCTGCCGATGGAGGAGGTTCCCTCAACTCAGCACCGCCCTCCTAACCTGCAATCTTCTTCCTGACCTCTCCGCCCCCACCCCACTCCGGCCTATCACCCTCACCTTGACCTCCTTCCACCTATCACATCTCCATCGCCCCTCCCCCAAGTCCCTCCTCCCTACCTTTTAT